>NC_056730.1:370957937-371047937 GCF_019279795.1 Protopterus annectens | reverse complement strand
CTTACTGTCAACTTGTATTCCCAGCTTTCTTATAACGACTTCAGTGCTCAGTGGACTACCATCAATGTGATAATTCATGGGAACCATGTTGTTCCCAAAGAGGATGTCAGCACATTTTCTGGCATTGAGCTAATGTCCAGGGTTCTGACACCAGTTGTAGGTCTCAGTGAGGCCTTTGTACATGATGTCAAGCTTTACCAGAAAGGCTCATCCAGACTCTGCTACACTTTGCTGTGAAGGAAAGGTTAGTTTGCTTTTATTTTTTGTATTTTGTATTAATTTATTGCCTTTCTATATTTTGAATACTGTGGTTTGTTTTCTTTACCTTGTGTTTTACTTGCATTCTGCTTTAACAGCATATTAACACTTCAAAAGAGAGCACAGCTCACTCTCTTCTGAGTCAGGCAGAATTTTTCCCCACACTACCACCCAGTCACAGTTGTCTTGTTAAATACCACTGTCTTTCTAGTTGCCTGCCTCTTATGTTAATCTGACCATATATCTCATTTCCTCTCTACTTTCACTGGCTTGTGTGAGTAGTCACAAAATCATCATTTTTGAAATCCCTCCCCTTCAACAATTTAAATTTATTGGCCATCCTACTGTATTCCATAGTACCAGAATACAAAAGTGACCACCCCTTTCAATCCATCTTGCTGTTTTAAAAATAGTAACTCTCCACTAAACCTTAACTTTTTAAACAGGTAAAACTTAAGTTACCTACTTTCACATCTAACTTCTCAAGTGCACACTGCAGTGTGCATTTTTTTTCATCTTACCTTTATGCATCCCTGTGACTATCACTTTCTCTAATACCTGCTGGAAAGCACTAGGAAGCCTTAAACTGATACAAGCAATCAACTCTCCTTGTTAAGAAGGAGAAATTAATAGTAGGTACTAAACAGCCTATAATTGCAAAGTACCTTGCTAAGGTAAGGGAAAACAGCTCCTGTACTTTACAAAAAAAAAAGCACCAAACCAGGCATGTCCAAGGGTCAGCTTCCAGTGATTTCTCCTGTCCACCTGGTGAATCTGGGCATACTGGGGCAATGCAACAATTGCCTCATGTACACAGACAACCCTCTCCTCCTACCACCCAACACTACAACCTGTGAGAGATGCACTTACATAGCCAAATGGAAGCAAAGCTCTCTCCACCCAGGATTGTGCTAGACAGTCAAGAGGAGAATGTTAACACCCACACTACACCTCAAACAACACATAGCCCTTCTAAACCCACACCACCAACATCCACACATAGCAACACTAAATCCACATATGCAGAGGCCCTTAACTGTAACCTGCCCAAGCAACAAGGACCTCTGAAGCTGATACGCAAACAAACACCAATCACAACCAAAGTGTCATATAGTACACAACACCAGTGTGCCAACCAGCAACAGCCCCTAAGGCAAGACAATGTACCTAACACTTTAGTCATAGGTGACTCTATAGTCTGGCACACTGATGTCCCTCTCACTAGGTTGAACAAGGAGAAAATTACAGTCAGCTGCCTGTCGGGTGTCAGAATCCACCACATAACGCATGCACTCAAGTCACTCCACAACAAGTACAAATATGACTCTGTCACTGTCCATGTTGGAGTGAATGACTTGAGACGTACCTCCCTGGACTACATGAAAAGAGACATGGAAGAGATCTCGGATCATGTGGCCCAGGCAGGTATGACCCTAGCCCTGAGTAGCATCCTGCCTTCGCCCAGAATGATACCACAATATAAGGACAAAATGATTGACTTCAACAATTGGCTAAGCATCTGGTGTCATACAAAGGGGATCCAGTATCTGTCTGCCTGGGACGACATGATTGACAGACCATGATGCTTTGCCAGAGATGGTCTGCACTTGTCGCCCCTGGGATTCAGGTTACTGGCTAAGGCTCTTGCAACCCCTATAGTGCCTTTTTTAGGCAAAGTTCAAAGGACAAAACCACCACCGTAACAGGTACAAGCATGCAAACTCTGAAGGTAATGCTACTCAATGCTAGAAGTCTAAACCTCAAAATGCACTCTCTCGAGGCACTCCTAAAAATGGAGAACATCGATATCTGTGCAGTAATTGAGACCTGGTTCAAGGCTCCAGAGAGCACCCCTGCAATACCAGGCTAGAACTCTTACCACACTTTTCTGCCACCAAACCAGGACCGAAACACTAAAGGTGGAGGAGTGTCAATATTCACCAAGGATATTCACACCACCAGGCTAGTTGCCCAACACAATGTGTCTGAAAGTCTCCAGGTGCAACTAACACTAGGTAAGACTGCAATCCAAATTGTAGCTTGCTACAGATCCCCCACCATACCCCAAGATTCTCCCTACACCTTTCTAAACATACTGAAAAATATTAAGATAGAACCAAACACCCTAATACTGGGTGATTTTAACTACCCTGCCATTAACTGGGAAAACTACTCCTGTACCAACACCTTTGCCCAACGGTTCTTGGAATTCATAAATTCCAATGCCCTGGATCAACTAATCCATAGTCCCACCAGGGGGTCCAATATTCTAGACCTGGTCATTACCAACATGGGAAATCGATGCTCCACACCTAAGGTCACCCCCTTGTTAGTCAGGCCTGACCATAAGCTAATCACCCTTAACAACCAGATCCCACCCCCACTCCCCAGTAAGGAAACCTCCATAAAAAACTTCTCCAAAGCTAACTTCATACTACTCAAGTCAGAAGAGACAAACTTCATGACAATCATGCAGACGGGAACTGAAAGTTCAACAGCTGAATCCTACACTAAGGCACTGTACGAGCACATCCACTCATGCATGAATCGTGCCATCCCAAATAGAACCAAGGTGCTCTCATCCAAAAAACGGAAGCCAATCTGGTGGTCCCCTGCCATAAACAAACTTTACAACAAAAGGAAGAAACTGTTGCAGAAAAGAGGAAAATTCCAGGATGCAAAAAACTCCCTTACAAGCCTCAGTAAGAAACTGAGATCCCTCATAAAATCCTTCAAAGCTAGTTATGAAAATAAAATTGCCAAAGATTCTAAAGACAACCACAAGGCATTCTATAACTATGTCAAGAATCTAAATGGCAATGCTCAGATCTGCTCTGAGCTAAAACAGAATGGCATTAAATATACTGATCCCAAGGATATTGCCAATATCCTGGCAGATCGATTCAGTGCCAACTTCACCCCCCCTCTCACCCCCTAAATGGCCCATCTCAATACCGGAAGATTGCCAAATTCCAGTAATAATGGCCACACTGGTAAAAAACGCACTCTTCAAAGCTAAGAATACAGCATCCATGGGACCAGATGACATCCCGGGCTGTGTACTACATGAACTACAAAATTAACTGGCACCTCACCTAAGTGTCATGTTTAATCATAGCCTCACCTCAGAATTCGTGCCCACTGAGTGGTGCACAGCTACAGTTATCCCACTCCACAAGGGGGGATCCACCTTGGATCCCAGAAACTACCATCCCATCAGTATGACAAGCCTTTTCTGCAAGGCCATGGAGCGTATTATCATGGCATTTATAAACAAAGACATTGGCAACCTTCAAACACTGGACCCCACCCAGTTTGGGTTCGTGAAGGGCCGATCTTGTCTCCTGAACCTGATTGACTTCTTTGAATCAGTCTCCAGAGCCATGGACAAGGGTAAGGTGGTCCACACAGCCTATCTAGACCTTGCCAAGGCCTTTGACACCATCCCCCACTCTGGAATCATAGATAAACTTACTAAACTGGGCATTAATCCCTACGTCATCCAATGGGTTGCTAACTGGCTTACTGAAAGAACCCACACTGTAAAAGTAGCCGACTCCAAATCCAGCTCCAGAGAAGTGACAAGTGGAGTACCTCAGGGTTCAGTCTTGGGACCGCTCATGTTTGGCATCTACTTCTCTGAAGTACAGGCCAACACTAAGGGACTCTGGCTAACAAAGTTCGCAGATGACTGCAAACTGGGAGCCATTATTGAATCCCCAAATGATGTGGATACTCTACAAAAGGGCCTTACAGAAACAGATGCTTGGTGCCAGAGCCATGGGCTCAAGCTCAATGCCAAGAAATGTATAGTTATCCCTTTGGGAAAAAACATGTATCCATGAATTACCATATAGGTGGCAGTACACTAAACACCGAAAGTGTGATAAGAGACTTAGGGACACAGGTGGACAGTGGTCTCACCTTCGATAACCACATCGCCACAACAGTCAGGAAATCCTTCTATGTGGCACACCTCATCACTAAGGGCTTTTCATCCAGAAAAAAGGAGGTCATTGTCCCACTGTACTCATTCCTCATTAGACCCATTATAGAATACAATGCCCCGTTTGGTATGTACCTCTCAAGACATCTGCAACAACTGGAAAGGCTGCGGAAATACCTCACTAAAAGAGTCACAGGCCTAAAGCAGATGCCCTATGTTGACCGCCTTAAAAAAACTCCAGCTATACTCTGTCGCATATTGTCTACTCAGAGGCGATCTCTGCTTAACATACAAGGCCATGTCAAACCCAGAGCTGTTGGACATGCTACACTTAAAGAAATCCCAATCACTGAAAGCCACACGCTCCAGAGATCTAAACCTTGTCATCACAATAAACAAAACATGCTGGTGGGATAGGTTCCTGACCCAGAGACTCCCCAGACTCTGGAATAGATTGCCCATGCATGTTAAGCAGAGTGCCTCTCTAGCTCTCTTCAAAAGGAACCTTGATGATTGGATGGGAGAAAGGAAATTCACCCCAGGGATCATGTCAGTTGCCCTGCTAGACAGGGGTCCAGGGAAGTAAATAGTATGGGAAGAAATAGCCAGGGAATTGTTATGGCTAGGCTTGTATAGGCCCTAGGGCTGATAGCCTAGTACCAACCTATGAACCTATGAACCTATATGGGGAGGTAATAATAGTAGTTACCTTGCAGTCATCTCTGAACATTGTCAGCCAGAGTCCTTTTGTGTTGGGCTGGACTTCAGAGGTGTAGATCTTGAACACAAGGGGACCCAGGACCAAACCCTGTGGGACTTCACTCATGACTGGTCGGCAGTCTGACATGGAGTCAGCTGCTTTCCCACCATGGGTTCTATCTGTGAACTAGTTTGCTAGCCACCTAGTGATATAGCTGTTGATGCCTAGCTGAGTGTGTTTGTCTATGATTCCTGAGTGGGGAATGGTATTCAATGATTAGAAAGCCTGCCTATCTAGTTATTTATTCCATACTGTTCTTCTCATCATTGCTCCTCCCTTCACTCTCTAAACTGGCTTGAACTTCCCAATCAACTTAACTTCCCCCAAATCACCACAGCCTTCAAACTGTTGTTCCACCTTTCTAACTGCCCTGCTCTTTCTAATATTCTACAACCTTATACCCCCCTTAAACCACTTAGATATTCTCAATAAAACCTGATTTCAGTACAAAAACCCCAGTGCCCTGCAGGTCAGCTTCTCTTATCCTTTACCCTAGCTAAAAAAATGGAATGCCCTGCCCTCAACACTAAGGACATGTACCAACCTTAATAACTTAAAACCCAACTTCATTCCTACCTCTATCTAAACAGAATTTGCCACTGCACTCTTCAGCCTACAGCTCTTAAACTATATTCTCCCTTTTCTCCAGGCTAACCTCTTCCTATTCACCTTCCTATCCTTTCTAAAAATATTTAGCTTAGGTAACAAAACAGTAAAATTTGATTTTCATGATGTAAGCCTTTTTCCTCCTTAACAAAACTGAAATTGTTAGTGTTTATTCTTTTGTAACTACCTGTTATCTCTAATACATACTGTCTATGAATTTTCATGTTAATTGAAACTGTTTTGGTAATCAAAATATTATTAAACTGTTGTATTTCCTTGTTGGAGCTTTTCTCCCTGGGCCTCCAATGAAAATGGGCCCCCAAGCCCAGTGGACCTCCCCGGTAATCAAACTGAAATAAATAAATAAATAAATAAATAAATAAATAAATAAATAAATACTGTTACATAGTTATTGCATGTAGCACAGAGCTTATAGGGATGCAGAGTGTCTACAGCTACCTCTGCAGTGGATGACAACAGTGGGCATTGTAAAGTGGATATTGGGATGTGGACTGGGTTGGCAACAGCAAAAAATTGCAAATCCCACCCCCCAATGGATAAGGTTCTCACACAAACACACCCACATATTTGCCAGGACTGAGATTAGAGCCCCTACCCATTTAGCTACTGCTACTACAGTGTTATGCATTTATTACACATGCCACAGAGCTTATAGGGTCAGGGTGAATGGTATCACAAGGTACTTCTAAGGTGAGGAACATCACCAGCCCTTTTAAAGTTTGGCAATGGGTGATGTACTGGGTGAGAGAGGCCACAGAATACTTTAACCTATAAATAAACACACTTACATGCACAAATACACTCACACACACATTTGCCAGGACAGAGAGTAGAACCCCTGCCTAACTAGTTATTTGTACTATAGGGGCACGCAATTATCATAGGCGCCACAGAGCTTGCAGGGCTGTGGGCTGCCCAAAGGTACTTCTAAGGTGACTGACATTAGCAGGACTGTTAAAGTGGGGCAATGGCATGTGTACTGAGTGTGAACAGGCTCAAAATCTTTAACCCGCACGCACACACACACACACACACACACACACACACACACACACACACACACACACACACACACACATATATTTGCCAGGACTCAGATTAGAGCTCCTACATACATAGTCTTTGGTACTATAGTGTTATGCAATTACCACATGCACCACGGTGCTTATAGCATGAGGAGTGTCCTAAGGTACCTATATAGTGAATAACATCACCAGCTCTTGTAAGCTTTGGCAATGGTAGGTGTACTGGGTGAGAAGGGCCTCAAACTACTTTCACCCACATGTTTACACACTCACAAACACTTTTATACACACTAATGCGCACACACAAACACACACACGCACACACGCACACACACACATGCACACACACTCACACACACACACGCACACACACACACACACACACACACACACACACACACACACACACACACACACACACACACATGCACACTTGCCAGTACTGAGATCCATAGGTTCATAGGTGTATACTAGGCAAATGGTGATGGAGCCTTTACAAACCTAGCCCATGGGAATACCCTGGCATCATGCCACCTGACGATAGTCCCCAGTGTGTCTTGCGAGTATAGCCACTGGAGTGATCCCCAGGGTGGGATTTCTATTCCCCATCCACTCATCCAGATTTCTCTTGAAGAGAGCCAGTGAGGTGCTCTGCTTGACATGTATGTGAAGTCTGTTCCATAGCGTGGGCAGTCTCTGGGTTATGAACCTGTGCCTCCAGCATGTGCTGTTGATTATAAAAATGGGGAGGTCACTGGGGCATGTGATGTGGATGGATTGGGTTCTTTAGATGTAGCATTCCTGACAGACCTGCATCAGACATGGCTTTGTAAGTCAGGCAGATATTGCCTATAAGTAGCTAGAATGAGACAGAGAATAGTTGGAGTTGTCTTAGTCTGTCCATATAGGGCAACTGTTTAAGGCCTAGGATCCTCTTTGTGAGGTACTTTTGCAGCCTCTCCAGTTGCTGTAGGTATCCAGTGAGGTACATGCCAAATGGGCCATTGTACTCATTGATTGGCCTAATGACGGGAGAGTAGAGGGAGACAAGGACCTCAAACTTCCTGGATGGAACACCCTTAGTAATGAGATGTGCCACATCGAAGGAATTTCTGAACACAGTGGCACAGTGGTGGTCAACAGAGAGCTTGCTGTCAACTTGTATTCCCAGTTCTCTTACAACGACTTCAGTGTTCAGTGGACTACCATCAATATGGTAATTCATGGGAACCATGTTGTTCCCAAAGAGGATGTCAGCACATTTTCTGGCATTGAGCTAATGTCCAGGGTTCTGACACCAGTTGTAGGTCTCAGCGAGGCCTTTGTACACGATGTCAAGCTTTACCAGAAAGACTCATCCAGACTCTGCTACACTTTGCTGTGAAGGAAAGGTTAGTTTGCTTTTATTTTTTGTATTTTGTATTAATTTATTGCCTTTCTATATTTTGAATACTGTGGTTTGTTTTCTTTACCTTGTGTTTTACTTGCATTCTGCTTTAACAGCATATTAAAACTTCAAAAGAGACCACAGCTCTCTCTCTTCTGAGTCAGGCAGAATTTTTCCCCACACTACCACCCAGTCACAGTTGTCTTGTTAAATACCACTGTCTTTCTAGTTGCCTGCCTCTTATGTTAATCTGACCATATATCTCATTTCCTCTCTACTTTCACTGGCTTGTGTGAGTAATCACAAAATCATCATTTTTGAAATCCCTCCCCTTCAGCAATTTAAATTCATTGGCCATCCTACTGTATTCCATAGTACCAGAATACAAAAGTGACCACCCCTTTCAATCCATCTTGCTGTTTTAAAAATAGTAACTCTCCACTAAACCTTAACTTTTTAAACAGGTAAAACTTAAGTTACCTACTTTCACATCTAACTTCTCTAGTGCACACTGCAGTGTGCATTTTTTTTTCATCTTACCTTTATGCATCCCTGTGACTATCACTTTCTCTAATACCTGCTGGAAAGCACTAGGAAGCCTTAAACTGATACAAGCAATCAACTCTCCTTGTTAAGAAGGAGAAATTAATAGTAGGTACTAAACAGCCTTTAATTGCAAAGTACCTTGCTAAGGTAAGGGAAAACAGCTCCTGTACTTTACAAAAAAAAAAGCACCAAACCAGCCATGTCCAAGGGTCAGCTTCTGGTGATTTCTCCTGTCCACCTGGTGAATCTGGGCATACTGGGGCAATGCAACAATTGCCTCATGTACACAGACAACCCTCTCCTCCTACCACCCAACACTACAACCTGTGAGAGATGCACTTACATAGCCAAATGGAAGCAAAGCTCTCTCCACCCAAGATTGTGCTAGACAGTCAAGAGGAGAACGTTAACACCCACACTACACCTCAAACAACACATAGCCCTTCTAAACCCACACCACCAACATCCACACATAGCAACACTAAATCCACATATGCAGAGGCCCTTAACTGTAACCTGCCCAAGCAACAAGGACCTCTGAAGCTGAAACGCAAACAAACACCAATCACAACCAAAGTGTCATATAGTACACAACACCAGTGTGCCACCCAGCAACAGCCCCTAAGGCAAGACAATGTACTTAACACTTTAGTCATAGGTGACTCTATAGTCCGGCACACTGATGTCCCTCTCACTACGTTGAACAAGGAGAAAATTACAGTCAGCTGCCTGTCGGGTGCCAGAATCCACCACATAACGCATGCACTCAAGTCACTCCACAACAAGTGCAAATATGACTCTGTCATTGTCCATGTTGGAGTGAATGACTTGAGACGTACCTCCCTGGACTACATGAAAAGAGACATGGAAGAGATCTCGGATCATGTGGCCAGGCAGGTATGACCCTAGCCCTGAGTAGCATCCTGCCTTCGCCCAGAATGATACCACAATATAAGGACAAAATGATTGACTTCAACAATTGGCTAAGCGTCTGGTGTCATTCAAAGGGGATCCAGTATCTGTCTGCCTGGGACGACATGATTGACAGACCATGATGCTTTGCCAGAGATGGTCTGCACTTGTCGCCCCTGGGATTCAGGTTACTGGCTAAGGCTCTTGCAACCCCTATAGTGCCTTTTTTAGGCAAAGTTCAAAGGACAAAACCACCACCGTAACAGGTACAAGCATGCAAACTCTGAAGGTAATGCTACTCAATGCTAGAAGTCTAAACCTCAAAATGCACTCTCTCGAGGCACTCCTAAAAATGGAGAACATCGATATCTGTGCAGTAATTGAGACCTGGTTCAAGGCTCCAGAGGGCACCCCTGCAATACCAGGCTAGAACTCTTACCACACTTTTCTGCCACCAAACCAGGACCGAAACACTAAAGGTGGAGGAGTGTCAATATTCACCAAGGATATTTACACCACCAGGCTAGTTGCCCAACACAATGTGTCTGAAAGTCTCCAGGTGCAACTAACACTAGGTAAGACTGCAATCCAAATTGTAGCTTGCTACAAATCCCCCACCATACCCCAAGATTCTCCCGACACCATTCTAAACAAACTGAAAAATATTAAGATAGAACCAAACACCCTAATACTGGGTGATTTTAACTACCCTGCCATTAAATGGGAAAACTACTCCTGTACCAACACCTTTGCCCAACGGTTCTTGGAATTCATAAATTCCAATGCCCTGGATCAACTAATCCATAGTCCCACCAGGGGGTCCAATATTCTAGACCTGGTCATTACCAACATGGGAAAACAATGCTCCACACCTAAGGTCACCCCCTTGTTAGTCAGGTCTGACCATAAGCTAATCACCCTTAACAACCAGATCCCACCCCCACTCCCCAGTAAGGAAACCTCCATAAAAAACTTCTCCAAAGCTGACTTCATACTACTCAAGTCAGAAGTGACAAACTTCATGACAATCATGCAGACGGGAACTGAAAGTTCAACAGCTGAATCCTACACTAAGGCACTGTACGAGCACATCCACTCATGCATGAATCGTGCCATCCCAAATAGAACCAAGGTGCTCTCATCCAAAAAAAGGAAGCCAATCTGGTGGTCCCCTGCCATAAACAAACTTTACAACAAAAGGAAGAAACTGTTGCAGAAAAGAGGAAAATTCCAGGATGCAAAAAACTCCCTTACAAGCCTCAGTAAGAAACTGAGATCCCTCATAAAATCCTCCAAAGCTAGTTATGAAAATAAAATTGCCAAAGATTCTAAAGACAACCACAAGGCATTCTATAACTATGTCAAGAATCTAAATGGCAATGCTCAGATCTTCTCTGAGCTAAAACAGAATGGCATTAAATATACTGATCCCAAGGATATTGCCAATATCCTGGCAGATCGATTCAGTGCCAACTTCACCCCCCCCTCCCACCCCCTAAATGGCCCATCTCAATACCGGAAGATTGCCAAATTCCAGTAATAATGGCCACACAGGTAAAAAACGCACTCTTCAAAGCTAAGAATACAGCATCCATGGGACCAGATGACATCCCGGGCTGTGTACTACATGAACTACAAAATTAACTGGCACCTCACCTAAGTGTCATGTTTAATCATAGCCTCACCTCAGGATTCGTGCCCACTGAGTGGTGCACAGCTACAGTTATCCCACTCCACAAGGGGGGATCCACCTTGGATCCCAGAAACTACCATCCCATCAGTATGACAAGCCTTTTCTGCAAGGCCATGGAGCGTATTATCATGGAACTTATAAACAAAGACATTGGCAACCTTCAAACACTGGACCCCACCCAGTTTGGGTTCGTGAAGGGCCGATCTTGTCTCCTGAACCTGATTGACTTCTTTGAATCAGTCTCCAGAGCCATGGACAAGGGTAAGGTGGTCCACACAGCCTATCTAGACATTGCCAAGGCCTTTGACACCATCCCCCACTCTGGAATCATAGATAAACTTACTAAACTGGGCATTAATCCCTACGTCACCCAATGGGTTGCTAACTGGCTTACTGAAAGAACCCACACTGTAAAAGTAGCCAACTCCAAATCCAGCTCCAGAGAAGTGACAAGTGGAGTACCTCAGGGTTCAGTCTTGGGACCGCTCATGTTTGGCATCTACTTCTCTGAAGTACAGGCCAACACTAAGGGACTCTGGCTAACAAAGTTCGCAGATGACTGCAAACTGGGAGCCATTATTGAATCCCCAAATGATGTGGATACTTTACAAAAGGGCCTTACAGAAACAGATGCTTGGTACCAGAGCCATGGGCTCAAGCTCAATGCCAAGAAATGTATAGTTATCCCCTTTGGGAAAAAACATGTATCCATGAATTACCATATAGGTGGCAGTATACTAAACACCGAAAGTGTGATAAGAGACTTAGGGACACAGGTGGACAGTGGTCTCACCTTCGATAACCACATCGCCACAACAGTCAGGAAATCCTTCTATGTGGCACACCTCATCACTAAGGGCTTTTCATCCAGAAAAAAGGAGGTCATTGTCCCACTGTACTCATCCCTCATTAGACCCATTATAGAATACAACGCCCCGTTTGGTATGTACCTCTCAAGACATCTGCAACAACTGGAAAGGCTGCAGAAATACCTCACTAAAAGAGTCACAGGCCTAAAGCAGATGCCCTATGTTGACCGCCTTAAAAAACTCCAGCTATACTCTGTCGCATATTGTCTACTCAGAGGCGATCTCTGCTTAACATACAAGGCCATGTCAAACCCAGAGCTGTTGGACATGCTACACTTAAAGAAATCCCAATCACTGAAAGCCACATGCTCCAGGGATCTAAACCTTGTCATCACAATAAACAAAACATGCTGGTGGGATAGGTTCCTGACCCAGAGACTCCCCAGACTCTGGAATAGATTGCCCATGCATGTCAAGCAGAGTGCCTCTCTAGCCCTCTTCAAAAGGAACCTTGATGATTGGATGGGAGAAAGGAAATTCACCCCGGGGATCATGTCAGTTGCCCTGCTAGACAGGGGTCCAGGGAAGTAAATAGTATGGGAAGAAATAGCCAGAGAATTGTTATGGCTAGGCTTGTATAGGCCCTAGGGCTGATAGCCTAGTACCAACCTATGAACCTATGAACCTATATGGGGAGGTAATAATAGTAGTTACCTTGCAGTCATCTCTGAACATTGTCAGCCAGAGTCCCTTTGTGTTGGGCTGGACTTCAGAGGTGTAGATCTTGAACACAAGGGGACCCAGGACCAAACCCTGTGGGACTTCACTCATGACTGGTCGGCAGTCTGACATGGAGTCAGCTGCTTTCCCACCATGGGTTCTATCTGTGAACTAGTTTGCTAGCCACCTAGTGATATAGCTGTTGATAACTAGCTGAGTGTGTTTGTCTATGATTCCTGAGTGGGGAATGGTATCCAATGATTAGAAAGCCTGCCTATCTAGTTATTTATTCCATACTGTTCTTCTCATCATTGCTCCTCCCTTCACTCTCTAAACTGGCTTGAACTTCCCAATCAACTTAACTTCCCCCAAATCACCACAGCCTTCAAACTGTTGTTCCACCCTTCTAACTGCCCTGCTCTTTCTAATATTCTACAACCTTATACCCCCCTTAAACCACTTAGATCTTCTCAATAAAACCTGATTGCAGTACAAAAACCCCAGTGCCCTGCAGGTCAGCTTCTCTTATCCTTTACCCTAGCTAAAAAATGGAATGTCCTGCCCTCAACACTAAGGACATGTACCAACCTTAATAACTTAAAACCCAACTTCATTCCTACCTCTATCAAAACAGAATTTGCCACTGCACTCTTCAGCCTACAACTCTTAAACTATATTCTCCCTTTTCTCCAGGCTAACCTCTTCCTATTCACCTTCCTATCCTTTCTAAAAATATTTAGCTTAGGTAACAAAACAGTAAAATTTGATTTTCATGATGTAAGCCTTTTTCCTCCTTAACAAAACTGAAATTGTTAGTGTTTATTCTTTTGTAACTACCTGTTATCTCTAATACATACTGTCTATGACTTTTCATGTTAATTGAAACTGTTTTGGTAATCAAAATATTATTAAACTGTTGTATTTCCTTGTTGGAGCTTTTCTCCCTGGGCCTCCAATGAAAATGGGCCCCCAAGCCCAGTGGACCTCCCCGGTAATCAAACTTAAATAAATAAATAAATAAATAAATAAATAAATACTGTTACATAGTTATTGCATGTAGCATACAGCTTATAGGGATGCAGAGTGTCTACAGCTACCTCTGCAGTGGATGACAACAGTGGGCCTTGTAAAGTGGATATTGGGATGTGGACTGGGTTGGCAACAGCAAAAAATTGCAAATCCCACCCCCCCAATGGATAAGGTTCTCACACAAACACACCCACATATTTGCCAGGACTGAGATTAGAGCCCCTACCCATTTAGCTACTGCTACTACAGTGTTATGCATTTATTACACATGCCACAGAGCTTATAGGGTCAGGGTGAATGGTATCACAAGGTACTTCTAAGGTGAGGAACAGCACCAGCCCTTGTAAAGTTTGGCAATGGGTGATGTACTGGGTGAGAGAGGCCACAGAATACTTTAATTTATAAATAAACACACTTACATGCACAACTACACTCACACACACATTTGCCAGGACAGAGAGTAGAACCCCTGCCTAACTAGTTATTTGTACTATAGGGGCACGCAATTATCATAGGCGCCACAGAGCTTGCAGGGCTGTGGGCTGCCCAAAGGTACTTCTAAGGTGACTGACATTAGCAGGACTTTTAAAGTGGGGCAATGGCATGTGTACTGAGTGTGAACAGGCTCAAAATCTTTAACCTACACACACACACACACACACACACACACACACACACACACACACACACACACACACACACACACACACACACACACACACACAAACACACACATTTATATTTGCCAGTACTGAGATTAGAACCCCTACCTAACTAGTTATTTGTACTATAGTGTTACAAAACTATTTCATATGCTATAGAGCTTGTGGGACTGTGGGCTGCCCAAAGGTACTTCTAAGATGACTGACATCAGCAGGACTGCTAAAGTGGGGCAATGGCAAGTGCACTGAGTGTGAACAGGCCCAAAATCTTTAACCTACAGACACACACACACACACACACACACACACACACACACACACACACACACACACACACACACACACACACACTTTTACATTTGTCAGACTGAGATGAGAACCCCTACCTAGCTAGTTATTTATACTACAGTGTTACACAATTATTGCATGTGCCACAGAGCTTGCAGGGCTGTAGGTTGCCCAAAGGTACATCTAACGTGACTGACATCAGCAGGACTGCTAAAGTAGGTCAATGGCAAGTGTACTGGGTGTGAACAGGCTCAAAATCTTTAACCTACAGACCCACGCACATGAACATGAACACTTTTACATTTGCCAGGACAGAGATTATAACACCTACCTAAATAGTTATTTGTACTATAGTGTTATGCAGTTATTGCATGGGCTATAGAGCTTACAGGACTGAGGCCACTCCAAAAGTACTTCTAAGGCGGATGACATTAGCAGGTCTTGTAAAGTAGGGCAATGGAAAGTGTACAAGTGACGTCTTTAACTACAGACATACACACTTTTACATTTGCCAGGACTGAGATTAGAATCCCTACCTAACTAGTTATTTGTACTATAGTGCTAGGCAATTGTCGCATGCACCATAGAGCTTGCAGGGATGTAGGCTGGCCAAAGGTACTTCTAAGGTGACTGACATCAGCAGAACTGCTAACGTAGAGCAATGGCAAGTGTACTGGGTGTGAACAGGCTCAAAATCTTTAATCTACAGATGCACACACACACACAAACTTTTACATTTGCCAGGAATGAGATTAGAACCCCCACCTAATTATTTGTACTGTAGTGCTATGTAGTTAGAGCACACACCACAGAGCTTATAAGGCTGAAGCCAGTCCAACAGTACCTCTACAGTAAATGACATCAGCAAGTCTTGTGAAGTAAAGCAATGGGAGGTGTACTGGTTGGGAATGGACTAAAATACTTATGCCTACACCCCCCACACACATGCACACGCTGTTACATATACCGGGACCATGATTAGAACTCCTATCTATCTAGTTATTTGTATGATAGTGTTATGCAGTTATCACATGAGCTATAGAGCTTACAGGACTGAATCCCATCCAAAGGTACTTCTAAGGTGAATTAGCAGATGTTATAAAGTAGGGCAATAGGAAATGTACTGGGTGGGTAAGGCATCATAATACTTAGACCTACACACACACACACACACACACACACACACACACACACACACACACACACATGCAAAGGTAGTTGATGTGATATTCCAACCCCCACCTCAGTACCATCAGCCAATGAATCTTATCTTCGGGCTGGCACATGCCAGTGTTTACAACTGATATGCAACTATCTGCAGCAGGACATCACTCTGTGCCATTCAGGGTATCCCTGTGTATGACTCACTCTGTGTGTGTGTCTCCCTGTGTGTCTTCTTCTATCACTGTCTGCCCCTCTCTTCCCCATGTCTATGTGTGTGCATGCTTGACATATTATAATATGTTGCTCATATATATATATATATATATATATATATATATATGTGTGTGTGTGTGTGTGTGTGTGTGTGTGTGTGTGTGTATCTCACGCAGCATATTCAGATATACAACATATGTGCCACCTACAGCTGGCTGTGGGTAATCCTGTCTGATGGCTGTGTTTGGAGACAGTAAGGTTTACATAGCTGTGTGTATGCAAAGACATTTGCACAATGCAGAGATAGATAGTCTGATGTGGTTTCAGACATGGTCTTCACTTCTCTAAGTGTAGGAGCATTCTCAGTATGATGTTCTATAGTAACTATGGGAATCCATTCCAGGGATAGTTGTACTCCAGTCTGGGATGTTGTGCGCTACAGCCATACCTTGCAACCTGTTTGTGCAAGATATCTGGAGATAGGTTGTCAGTATGGGGAAACAATGGGCCAAACATAAGCGGGTACTGTAGCTATTGCTCTTAACAATGTATGAATTGCTTGAGTTACAAGGTTTATTTTAGCAGACATTTTCTGACATATGTTATGTAATGTTTGACACTGTACTGTATTGTGTCATTACTTACCGACAAATATAATTGGATCATCACAGTTATTTACCACAGAAATACAAGATGGATGATGCACAGACCTATATTATGAGGTAAAGGCTAGACATTCTTGCACAATCCAGCCAGCTGGGAGGTGTGGCTAAAGCCGATTGGCTGATGATGCTGTGTAAAAGGTCCAGCACCTTGGAGATATGCTGGCTGGGGATCTCCTGTTTGTGAAGTATTCTTCTTACCTGAAAGGTCATATCCTGGTGTGGCCATGCCTGTCAGCTGTACAGATTCTCACAGATTGTCCAGATTCATGCCTCATATATCTGGTCGGTTTCCCTTAACATTGTTGTTTTCTAGCATATTTGTTGCAAATCACTTAGGGTTGCAGTTAGGGAATACTGACAGAACATTAGAGTTTCAGACTTCACACCCTTTATGACCTCCATGCTACTACACACCCCCTTTGCTATTCTAGCAACTTTCTAACATTATGAGAGCAATATTTCAAAGCTGCTGATTTGGCATAGTGGTATGTTGCTCCGACTGTAGTGCACAGGGTCCTGGGTTCAAGACTTGGCAGTGAAACCTATGGTGGTAACACAACATTTGTTTACTGAGAGGGTGGCCTAATGGTTATGGTGTTTGCCTTACAAACACAAGGTGCAGGGTTTGAGTCTCACAAGGGATAATTGGCTAGGCTTAAAAAATGCCGCCCAAGGGCAGTTAGCCTAGTATTAACCTATTAACCTATTAGCCTTTATCCCACCATTATGTATGGTATTGTCCATATTTCTTCCTCTACAAGGTTGAGAGATATGCTACTAGCCTTTAACAGCATGTCCTTTTTATTGACTGTGTTATGTTGGTAGTATGGACCCCATGATATTCCCTACAAAGGTGCTATGAGTAAGGCATAGGCCTTTGCCAGAGGCCTGTAGGCCATGTGAGACTGATGCAGGCCATCTGTAGCAAGGCAGTGTGTTCTGTCACTCATATGTTACCAGGCTTCCAGGCAGTGGATCCCCCTGGGATGACAATGGTAAGTGATAGAACGTACTGCTGTGCTACTAGGCACCATACCTCTCTATGTATGTGAGCCAGACATCGGGACAAAGCTATGAGTAATTGGGTGACAAAGGCCTAAATATATAGACCATTGTAACTATTGGCCTTACAAACCTGGAAGGGTGATACAATAACAGATTTTGCATTAGCATGTATTTTTCTATAGGGTATGAAGTCTGAGGCACTACAATCCATCAATATTTTCGGACTTTAGACTTTCGTGGTTTGCCAGTGATTTGCCAGACAATCACTATTTCAGACTAAAGACACCACAAATATGATGCAAACCTGTATACATTCTGCGAAAGATCTGTACAGTTGTGAGGTATGGCAGGCACTATGTAGGTTACTCCAACCTGTGTACTGTTCATATATGTGGCCCCCTGTACATGACCTTTCCAGCTTCCCAACAGTAATGGATATTGGCATCTGGACAGTGTGTACAGCTCCCACCGTAGGTGTAGCTGACATACAAAATATGTGCTAGGAGAGCAACTGCTTAACTATACAATGTGGGGAAAAATAATCTTTGGTTTAGATATGATGTGAGAAGTCATTAATAAACTGCAGAAATACAAGATAAAAGGATAGAGGAGATGGAAGAAGAGCAGGAAAATGAAGCTATGACTGACAAATCTGAGGGTGGGCAGTAATTAACAAAAAGGATGCAGTTAGAAAAAGAGAAAGGAGAAGGAGAGCATGTGTGTATGGAAAATAGATTTCAGGTATTACACAAAAATCTCAAAGTAAGTAAACACAGGAAGACAATGAAGAACTAGGAGAACAGTATACAAAAAATGACATTAGGAAAAAGAGTTAGTTAAAAAACACTAAAAGGGGATAAGTGGAATGACATTTCTTTCAATTAATGCAAACCAACTGTAAAATGACAAAAGGAAAGAAGTAGTGTTGTTGTGCTTAAGAAAAATGCCTGTCAGTTTAGAAAAGAATCCTAGGGTTATGAGCTGCTAATAAATGCTATCCTTTGGTCTTGAATGTAAGTCTTTCCATTTGCTTTTGCCTACTATGTATCTCTGAAAAATCACTTAATTAGTCAGTGCTCCCCAGGCTGTACCTGAAAAGAGGCACTTGTGCTTAATAGGTCTATTTGGTTAAAAAATAAATAGTAGTAGTAATAATAATAATAATACTAATAATAATAAATAATAATAATACATACAATGAACGATATATTGTGTGTGTGTGTGTGTGTGTGTGTGTGTGTGTGTGTGTGTGTGTATTTATTCCAAGATATAAGATTTATTATTGGTAAAGCTAGAAGAAATAACATAGAGTGGGAATGAAATACATGTTTTCATTTTGTCAGGAAATAATGTAATTGGCTAACATACTGGGTAATAGAAAGGAAGAGAAGGCTGCAGTATTTTTAGGATATGGTGAGGGACAAGAAGGGTGCTATAAGAAGATGATCTGTTGAAGAAAGCAAAGTAAAAGGTGTATAACATGTATGCTTATGTTAATTTAAAATCGTGTATGCTTTTACAATTAATAAAAAGATGTGAATGCACGAGGGAAGAGGTATTGTAGGAGGGGCACTTTATTTTACTAGGAATATAAATAAAGAAATCAAGCACTATTTGTTTACTGGTATAGGGTACCAAACAATTTTGATTTATTTCTGGCTCAGCCCAGTGGAGTACAAATAATAAAACAATTAGCATTACTTAAAAGCATTCAACAGAATATCAAATCACCTTTACCTAAATACATGCATATACTATAAAAGAAACCATTATTTAGGGACTGAAGATAAAGGCAGCAAGACAATATAAATATATAACAGTAACCATATAAAGATTTAAAATCTGTAATATACTAAAGCAAGAGAAACGTGGTATAGAAGTATCTAGGAGAATGTTAATGTCTGGTGTTTGGAATATATACTGAACTGTCTGAAAAACAGTAGAGTAAAATTATTATAACAAAGTTTAAAGAGAAGATAAACAGAGTAATTATCTTGCTGTTATTTACAGTATACAGGAGTGGATAATCAATTGCACCAATCTGCAACGTTAAAGGCAAAGATATATAAAATGGCGATTGAAGAGGTAAGGAATGATGTGGCAAATATGTAATGCTAAAGCTTTAGCGCTGTTCTTTTTACACAAAGATGAAAAGTCAGTTTGGAAAAAATAAACTTTTAGATTAGGAGGTACAGATTTCCACTGTTTATGTCCAAAGAGTGAGAAACAATGGCTTATGCAGTGTATGCAGTATATGCATTGTATGTACTGTATACAGTGTATACAGTGTATGCACTGTATTGTTGGAGGATTTATAAAATGAGAGCAGATTGAGACTGTGCTCTAAGATTGTATGCGTGGATTCTTCTGATACATTTAACTGCCAGGATGGGAATGTTTTTAGGTCTAAAAGTTTAAATAGCAGTAAGCCTACTGTAAAGTCTGGCTTTTGTTTAATGGGTAATCATCTGGTAATAAGCATGGCATGACTTCTCCGGAGTTGATTTTATTTCTAGCAAAGTCACTCAGGGTTAGCAAGACTCCATATACAGAATGCCCTTTATGAAAGCCATGCTATTAATGGGTTATAGGGTGAATGCATTTAACTTTCAGGAGATTTATTGATGGACAACATTCTCAGGTGTTTTTTAGAAGATAGTCAAATAATGATATACCTATAGTTGTCTGAATCAGTAGAAGTATCACTCATGCAGAGGAGGGTAATGTATGCCTCATTCCAGATAGATGGTATAGTGCCTTCTATTATGCATCTGTTTAAAACACCACCTCACATAGCATACTACACACACATAGACTAAAGTATGCTGAGGCACTTAAAAGCAATCTTCCTAAACAACACAGATCACCTAGACCACCTGTTGTTAAAGCTATGCCTTAGCAAATCCAAAAACACTCAAAAAAGCAAAACCTAATGCCACACATACTGACACTCTCAGTGGATCCCAAACTACCTATCCACAAAGGTAAGCAAACACACTTCCCCAGACTCTCATCACTGGGGACTCCATTGTAAGACATACTGATGCTCCTCTGACCAGGCTGAACAAGGAGAAGGTAATTGTTAGTTGCTTATCTGGAAGCAGGATCTACCAAAATATGTATCCACTTAAGTCATAATGCCACAGGTACCAGTAGTATTCCCTCATTATCAATGTAGGTGAAAATGACCTCAGATGTGCCTCTCCTGACTATGTGAAGAGAGACATTATGGAGCTTTCAGACTATGTGTCTCAGGATGATGTCATAGTATGAGAAAAAAATGATTTCATCAACTGGCTGTCTTTCTGGTGTCATTCTAAGAGGCTCCAATATCTGGGAGGACATGGTCAGCAGGCCCTCTAGGCTATTGAATCCTAGCTAAAGGCTTTGCCTGTTTCTATAATGCCTTTTTTTAGGAAATGCCAGTTTGACAAACCTACTGACATACCAAATCAGCTCAAAAGAAACTCTAGGTGTTACTGCTCAATGCCAGGAGCTTAACAGAAAAACTATTCCTCCTCCAAGCCTTCTTACACTTGAGAATATACATATTTATGCAGTTGCTGGGATATCATTTAAAGCAGCACAGATTACCCCAGTAGTGCAAGGTTTAAGTGCATCCCATGCTTTTAGACCATTAACTGCACAGACAAGGGCTAAAGATGGAGCTGTCTCAATATATAGCAATAAAAAGCATACCTCTAGGGTGATCAGACAGGATGATGTGCTGGAGTTACTACATGTGCAGATCACCACAGACAAAATCCTGTATCATATCCTAGCCAGCTGTAGGTCACCTTACATGTCCCAAGAAGCTCACAATGCGTACTTGGACTTACTAGAGACACTTACCATCCAACTTAACACCCTACTCATTGGAGACTTTAATTACACCTCTATAGATTGGGAATCCTATGTGGCCTCAAATCTACAGGCACAGAGATTCCTGGACTTTGTAAAATAAACACACTTGACCAAATATTGAATACACCCTCTAGGCGGTTCAACATATTGGACCTCATTGCTACAAATATGAGAAAACACTGCATCCTCCCATGTCTATTCCTCCATGTTAAAGTGTGACCATAAAGCTGTCTCCTTTGAAATCAAAATCCATAATCCCATTAAACCAGTAATGGGAACTATTCCAAGGCAAATTACCTGCTATTAAGTGATGGTTTGTCAAACTTCAGTGCCCCTTCAAACCCTGAGAACACATCAGCCTATACTGAATAGTTTTCAGAAACTCTGTACAGCCATGTCAATTGCTGCAGAGAGGTTGCTGTACCTATCAAAAGTAAGCCCAAGACTAGCCCCAGAAACAAAGCACCCTGGCGATATCCCGAATTTAACTGGATATGCAACAAAAAGAAAGAAATATGGCAAAAATCAGGGAGGGTAATTTCCATAAAGATAAAAACTTTCTCATCAAAGTAAATCGACAACTAAGAGGGCTAATTATGTCAAGAAATGCCAACTTTGAAGTTAAGATATCCTCCCACATGGAAGATAACCATAAGGCCTTCTATAGCCATGTTTTTTTACATGTCAGAAACCTTAAGGGCAGCACACAGCAGTGTGCTGAGCTGGTGACTAATGGTGCCACATTTACTGAGCCTGGTGATATAGTGAAGCTGTTAGTGGACATATTCAGTTCCAACTTTACCCTCCTGTCACCCCCAACCATTCCCCTAATAAGACCCTAAAATATAACTACTCCAAATATAACTATGGAATTTGTACTGGCTACCCTCGCTAAAGCCAAGAACATGGCCTCAATGGGCCTCGATAACATCCCAGGATGCCTCCTGAATAATCTAAAATATGACTTATTAGGACCCCTGGAGCCATTATTTAACTATAGTCTTAAAATAGACTTTATGTCACATGAATGGAGGACTGAAACAGTCATACCCCTTCATAAGGGATGACCTTCAACAGATCCTGAAAACTATAGACCCATTAGTCTGACTAGTCTTATATGCAAATCCTTGGAAAGAATTATCATGGAAATTATCAACAAGGACATAGGAGATCTCCAGACAATGGATCTATCCCAGTTTGGTTTTGTCAAAGGAGAATCATGCTTACTGTATTTAATGGACTTCTTTCAAAAAGTCGCTAAGGTAATGGATGAATAGAAAACTGTGCATACTGGCTACCTAGATCTGGCTAAGGCATTTGATGCAATATTCCATTCAGGCATTGCCAACAAACTTACAGAACTAGGTATAAACCCCACATACTAGACAGCTACCTGGCTCACTGATTGGACCCAGGAGGTTAGAATCAGTGAGGCCACCTCCACAAAGAGGCCAGTCCCTACTGGAGTTCCCTAGAGCTCTGTGCTAGGCCCACTATACTTTGGCATCTACTTCCTGGATGCAATAGTTTAGATATTTTTAAGAATAGCTTGGACTCATTTTATGGAATTAACTGCTTTGATATGTATGTATATAAATATATATATATAGTACACATAGTACTATACAAGTTGATATCTCTTTGCGAGCTATGATATGTTTTAAAGAACAAATAGACACTAGGGAAAATATAATACAGCTGGAGGTAATACTGTAATGTTCCCACCAACCATTTGGGATGGAATCTCTTGTACATTACAGTACACTTATGGCTGTCCGTGTTATTAGGCATGTCAAGGCTGATTCATAAATGTTTTAGCCAATGTTGCCATGACTGCAGAGCTACGATCATTATCATACTGTGTAATGAAAAGAGTAGGTACTGCTAGAGCTCCCATTTGTAGACGTTCAGCAACATCACTGTGTTGGAGGTCAACCATGTTTGGCTGTGGCAGTGTGCTTGTGTGTACTGTATGCCACAGAAAGGTCTGCTGTAGCATTATTATATAAAATACACTATCCTGTGTGGTGCTTGTCCTAGTAATGCCAATGTTGCACTCAGCTATGTTATGCTGAGTAGTCATCTCATCAAAATTTCTTGCCCATTAGGCACTGGGCTGCATATATTGGAGCAGTACACCTGCACTTGTCGTGCCATAAATCACTGCTTCTGGTCTGCACTGCAGTGTATAATTCTCACATTTGTAAATCATGGATTATGTTGATGATACTCTATTACAAACCTACTGAGTATCTGGAGTTTACCAAGTATATTGTAGGATTGCATGATAACAGGCCATTGTTAAGAGGTCTGTTTTTAAATTATGATGTTATCTGGAATGTGGCTGTGACTACACATCAGTCCTGTGCATTTGCAGACAATGTTTATCAATACTGGCCACTGAGTGCAGTATAGTGAATTGCAACAATGTACCTTTTGTTATGCTACTTTATGGAAATTGTGCAATAGCATCTGCATTCACACAGGGTGCCTCTAAACAGTATTCAAATTGTTATTAGAAATAAAGTTAAAGAATTGTTACTTTGTCACTTAATGTACATGACATTACTGACTACACTTGTTTCTCATTGCAAATGTTATCATATATTTTATTGCACTCATTTCCAGTAGGAACCTACCTTATATTTCATTATTGCAGGTGTGAAAATTCTTATGCTGAAGAACTGGAAGGAAGAAATGTAACTAAATAAAAACAACCATCAGGACTTGCATGAAATAAAGGAGCCAAAACCGTTGTTGAGCGCTTTTGTTCTTTTAATAGGTGACAAGAACTTCATCAGAAAACCAGCTCTCTCCCTCCACATCGGTCAGCTAGGATCTAATTTGAATACAACAAAAAAAGTAAGAGCAAGGCATCAAGCTCTTGTAATCACTGTGGAGCCAATGCTTCCTTAATATTACCTGTATTTTTCTCACTTTAAACTAACTGCCACAGAAAACAGGAGAGAATCCACTCAAATATAATTCAAATATATACTTTTTTCTAGAAGCTGCATTTCATGTGTACCTAATGAGGCTTTCCTATCTAAGCTTGTATCCCTTTGCTGCACCATCTGCAGTTTTTGTCAGGTTTGTAAGGTAAAGTAAAATTACTTAGTTTGTCAGCATTTTTAATATAAAACACTATTCTTTTTGGTAGGATTGATGTATTTCTGTCTATTGCATGTTCTCCTTGCACAAACTACCACCTGAATTGTATATAGACTGCACTGTAGAGTTCCTTGGCATTGCATGGTTTCAAATGCTGTATTAATGATAATATCCACAATTACTTTTTTCCAGGGGGCACTTACTTAGTTGTACTGTATATAGGCTTTTCATTTCATCAGTTGCTGTAAAACATTCATACATACTTTTCAGGAAGTATTTTATCACCCTTCAGCACATTATTGACTATCACTGTTATTTGCAATCAATAATGTACACATCTCAAGATTTGCATTTAAAGACTGTGAACTTTGTATCCCCTGATACAGAGGGTGGTTGGATCTGGCACATGCACGTACATGCTCGTGTGCTCACATACGCACCTCTCTGTCCATCTCCCTCGATCTTTCTCTATACACACACACGCACACACACACACACACGCACACACACACACACACACACACACACACACACACATATATCTATCTATCTATATATATATATATCTATATATATATATATATCTATCTATCTATCTATATATATATATATATATATATATATATATATATATATATATATATATATATATATATGTCAGCCATATGAATCTTAGTTACTTCTTAGTAGTGTTTCCTCTTCTCAAGAGGAAAAAGGCAAACAAAGGCTGTGTTTTCCAAAGATCTGTATTAATTGATGGATGAGAACTGATACGGGTATTCAGAAGTTACAACATTTTAATACAAGTTAAGGATGGTTTGCCTTTAAGTATGTGTGGTTAGTGGGAGTGGTTTGCTGGGGAGGCCAGAGCTCACACATATTTGGTTGATTCATTATTTGAAGGGAGTCTGTTGATGATATTCTTCTAGCCTTCATTTTCATATGAGCCCTTGGCTATACAGACCACTGCCCTTACCCTTACAACTCAATTTACCTTAGTAAAATAGATGTGTAAATATTTCCATTTCAGTGAAGAAAAAATTATTGAAGACAGAAACTGGCATGACATTTCAAATCACAGTACAGTTTCTTTTATTCTTATTTTTGGTGAATTCATGGTAGCCTTTATGCTTCATTCCACCAGTCTAATGTTTATGCGGAATATGTTCTAGAAAGAACTTTTGCATATTCTTCTTCAGACCCATCAAAAAAACATCCAGTCTGCTTTTACTTAGCTTATATATATTTTTTTAATTTTCTAGAGTAAAAACCCACCTAACCAAAAAATTATGAGTTTAAACTTAGTGGGTAGTAAATTATTGTTCACGCCGGGCTTTTATGAGATATGTGTATACAGTGAAATATTCATAATGGATTTTGCCTGAACAACTTCCTTAATATGCAAAGTCAAAAAGACAATTCTTGCTGTTAAAACAGCCTTCATATTTGCTATCTGCATTAATGTTTTCAACATAGTGCCACCTTTAAGGGGCTTGGTATCCAAACACATTTCAATTGCAAAATCTGTTGTACAGACATTTGCATATTGCTATTAAAACCCATACATTGTTTGCAAAATCATTACTGAAACTCAATGAGTCACCAGTAAACCTTTTGGTTGAGTAAACACCTTAGCATCTAAGCCTGTGAAATGAACATAAGATTAAATCATAATGAGACCTCTGTTGTTGATAAAACTTCCTTGAAGTTTATGATCCAAATTTGACTTTTAAAGTAGTGCCTGCTTTTATGGGGCTTGAGAATCCAGATCTTTTTTAGAATGTTCTAACTAAACACCACTTTATCCACATATTATAATTAGCTAACATAAATTGTTTGTAAAAATGCTGTTAAAACATTATGAAATAGCAGTAAACATTTTGGTAGATAAAATCTCTTAGCATCCAAATCTATAGATTGATCCCAGTATTTGTAATGATTTGTCAGTCAAGCTGTTTGAATTTGGTATTTTTTGATGCCAAAGACAACTTTAAAAATTGTTAACCATTTATTTTTTAATGTGCTTCACCTTAGTTAAAAGTAGAAATGTGGATCTATCAAGTGACATCTGCTTTTACAGGTCTTGAAATGATATCTTTTATATTCATATTATACTCTGACCGATATAAAACTGTTGTTCAGACATACCTAAGCAGCATGAGAACCAATAGAAACATTACCAGTGGAAACCTAATATCTAAAAAAATGAAGTTAAAACCAGTACAAAACCTGTCAAATGAACAGTTACAGGCAGATGGAAAGTTCATTGTTAAGTTCCAGTAGGATTTTCCAAAATTACTTTTTCTCCTGCTTCTTAAGGTCTTGTACACCCAGAAATGATAGCTGTCTTTTTCTTCTTCCAGTCCTTCATCCTGTTGGCTTGCTGCCCTTTCAAGTGTGAGTTTATTCAGTGTCCTCGTTTTTATTTCGTTCTGGCTTGGTGACATCATCAAGGGTTACCTGAATGGTAGAGGGGGAGATGGGGTGGCAGCCATACCTGCTTTGACTTTGTAGCTGTCAATAAATTCTGCTTTAGCTGTTTGACATTCACACTGTTTACATTTTGGTGTTTTTTTTCACTTGGTTCCTTAAGTTATCAAAGATCTTTAAAATCATTTTCTTTGTTTTACAGAGTCTTTTCTATGTTATTTTGTACTCCTTTTTTGTGGAGAGTTATACTTGGTGCCAGTAAAACCTAGTAAAATAGAGTCTCATTGGAAGCAAGAGGATGCAAAATGAAAAATTCTGTAATTTATTAAAAAAAAACTGTGGCATGTAGAAGTTCAAAGAGACATAGAAGTTTATATGGTAGCCATTTCTCTAAGGTGATGGTGTCCTTAATTGTTAACATTATAGTCTGTGATTTTGAGCAACTTATGTTAAGACCAAGTTTGCTGTGTGCATTTGATCTAATGTGCCCCTCTGACTATCTGTCTTGCAGCAGAGCATTTATATTCCCTTCAAGTGGTCCCATTACTACAGAGTCAGTAATATAGAAGGTGGATGAGGTTGTCTATAGCATGTTTAACTAGCAGATTTCTGTTAAACTTTTAACTTGATATCTGACAAATGCTATAATAGTCAGATTTTTAACTTACTGATTGGCTTTCCCTCATAGAAACAGTTGCAGTTCTTACATTTTGCCCTTTATACCACATAAGCTAAATTACAGTCACTTCTTTTTCTTCTTGTGGTGTAGCATTTCTTGTGGGAATAAGTACATATAAAATTATCCTTAGCACTCATTCTTGCACAAAATGCACAGTCTGGGGGTCACATTTAAATGTACATTTTTCAGAATTTGTATTTCCATTAGTCTGGATTCAATAAAAGCTCTTATACTCTGTTTTTTTTTAAAGATGAAGTTAGGTTAATCTCCCAGTACTCTGATTCTCTGCCCATTTTCTGCTATAATTACCCAGTTTTCAATGATGTCTTTATGGTTTTCTTAATAGTCTTTGTAGAAAGTGAGTGCCATACTCCTTTTTCTTGCTTCATTTGTAAGGTCAGTAAATGGGTTACCAAAAAGCTTAAGGAATTTGTTGATCAGAAAAAGAGAGGAGAGGTTGTTGTTTCCTGGCTTATGGTTTTCTCCCATTTTTGCAGCTGACCATCTCCTCTCAATGTTCACCAGGTGTACTGCACCCATATTAAGGAATCCCGCACCCACAGACTCAAAAATATGTTTATTTCATCATGGTTTAGTGTTTCCTGCATTTGAACTCCACTCTGGGACTATTTATAGTTTTTAAAATATTTTTATATGTAATTTCTAAGTCTGACAACATGGGGTCTGGCATCTTGAAATAATTCTGATTGCTTAGTCTGTCCCATAATGCAGTGCTTGGCTGTAAAAAATTATGTCATGTATGCCTATTTCTTCCTGAAACTTCTGTTACTGCATTGATTTTACATGCATACACTGCTGTCTTTCAGTCAGTTAGTTTTAAGTAACATTTTATACCATTCAGTGACTACTTAAAAAAGCAGTGCAAATGCCACAGAACAGACTTTCAAAATGCTTTTTGCTGCTGCTTCTTTTTAGAATGGCCAAATTGTAGTGTTTTGTGAAGCCTGAAGCGTACTACTTTGACTCATCTACCATGCCCCTTCACACCTAACTTCCATAGCTGTCAAAGTGCTAAAGGTAATTTGAGCTGTTACCACCTGTGATCGACAGCCCACAGCAGGAGACTTGACTCACATACTGTTTCCTTATTCTAGCCTTTACTTTCTGTATGGGTAGGGAAAGGACAAGTCAGCTGTGACATCCCAGCATGGGTGGGCTTTTAGGAAGGTCGTGGAAATGTCAGTTTGGGGAAGGAATTGGCCAGAAAACTACCTGTATGCATAGGTGTTGATGACATCAATGAATTGGAGACTGCAGCAAGCTTTATCAGAGTATGGCAAAAGTTTTTTGAAAGTGAAACCGCTACAGTATAGTAAGATACTGTTCTAGTGGAGAAAAACAGTCAATTTAAAATATTTTAAATGTTGTATTGTTGTTTATTCATAGCAGGGACAGTAAATAGGGAGAAAAAGGAGAGAGAAGTTGAGCATTTAATAACAGAATCTCATTGTTGTCCTTTAGCCTCACCAAGTTCAATGTGACACATATCTGTGGTTGGTGAGGAGATTGTTGTAAAGTCATACTGCTGCCCCTCAGCAGCTTTCCTAGCTCTGCAGTGATTGCCTCTGGGAGGTGCAAGTGCAATTTCATCTACATACAACCTCCAAGACAATGGCTATACCACATGCAGTGTGAAGCTCGCTAGGTTATTAATTGTGCCATGTTAGAAAGCCTAGGCTACCTCCCTTCCCCCAAGATGGGCGAGCCAGTGTTGATGGCTGACTTAAATCCCCTCCCACCTGCTGCTTCCAGCACTCATGCCACTAATAGTGCTCAGGTCATTCAGGGCAAAGTAAAGGCTTTATCATTCTGTGGCTCAGGGTCAGTTGGCTTTGCTTTTTTTTTTTTTTTTGCATGATGTCTGGCAGTTAGTTTTTCTCCTAGAAAACGTTTTTCTAACATTATATATGTGTAAGGAAGCAAGGGCTACAACCAGATTTACCATCCAAAATCCTGCTTTTTGCTTTTTCTTTATGTATTAAACTTCTTTTGACTGGATTTGATATAGATCCTCACAGAACTGCCACAGCTATTTGTTTTCTTTTTTTCTTTTGTTTTAAGAAGTTATACACCAGACTCATATAACTCATAAAGTGCATTAAGGTTCCATTAGCTAAACATTTTCATAAATGAGACTTTAAATGACTTCCACATACTTCAGTCTTCTTTATTCTTTCGATTATTTCATTCTTTTGCAGTACATTCTTTTTACCATATAATATTCCTCATACCTGAACATGCTTCATTAAAATAAACCTGTTATTTTTACCTTTTCTCCAACACCCCTACTTTTATGTTTTGTTAAAAATAAAACCTTTCTTCAAATTTCTTCTACATCAAAATAACTCCCTTAGCTAACACTTATTTCACACTATCACAGCATCATCTGCATATACCATAATCATGGATAACTCTTTCCCTTTATAGGTTCATAAGTAGGTACTAGGCTATCGGCCCAAGGGCCTAAGTAAGCCTAGCCAACATGGTTCCCTGGCTTACACCACCCAAGAAAGTTAATTTCCTGTGCCCCTGTCGAGCAGAGCCAGAAAAGTGATCCCCATGGTGTATTTTCTATTTCCCATCCACTCATCAAGATTTTTCTTGAGGAGTGCTAATGAGGAACTTTGCTTAACATAGATGGGTAGCTTGTTCCAGAGTATAGGAAGTCTCTGGGACATTAATCTATCCCTCCAGCATATCCTGTTTATTGGGGTGACAAGGATTAGGTCCCTAGAGTGTGTAGCTCAGAGGGATTGGGATTTCTTTAGGTGCAGCATGTCCAACAGTTCTGGGTTTAACATGCCTTTATATGTTAGGCAGAGATCTCCTTGGAGTAGGCGATATGCATCAGAGTAAAGCTGGAGTTTTTTCAGATGGTTAGTGTAAGGCATCTGTTTGAGGCCAATAATCCTCTTTGTGAGGTACTTCTGTGGCCTTTCCAGCTGCTGCAGATGTCTTGTAAGGTACATTCCAAATGGGCCGTTGTACTCTATAATGGGTCTAATGAGTGCCGAATAGAGGGTAACAATAACCTCTTTTTTCCTGGATGAGAACACTTTTGTGATGAGGTATGCCACATAGAAGGATTGCCTGACTACTGTGGCGATGTGATTATCAAAAGATTGTCTACTGTCCACCTGGGTCCCAAGGTCTCTTATCACACATTCAGCATTAAGTAGACTGCCGTTTATGTGGTAGTTCATGGGTACAGAGTTTTTACCAAAGGGGGTGACAATGCACTTTTTGGCATTGAGCTTGATGCCATGACTCTAACACCAGGCATCTGTCTCATTGAGGCCCTTCTGTAGGATGTCCACATCATTTGGGGACTTGACTATGGCTCCTAGTTTGTAGTCATCTGTGAACTTTGTTAGCCAGAGGCCTTCTGTGTTAGTCTGTACTTCAGAGAAGTAGATACCAAACAGGAGAGGTCCCAGGACTGAACCCTGTGGTACTCCACTTGTCACTGGTTTGAAGTCAGATTTGGAGTCTGCAACTTTTACAGTGTGGATTCTGTCAGTGAGCCAGTTAGCAACCCATCTTGTGGCATAGGGATTTATACCTAGCTTAGTGAGTTTACCTATAATTCCACAATGGAGGATGGTGTCAAAAGCTTTGTCGAGGTTAAGATAGGCTGTGTAAACCACCTTACCCTCATCAACGGCTTTGGTGACTGCCTCAAAGCAGTCTATCAGGTTCAGAAGGCATGATCTGCCTTTCACAAACCCGAACTGGGTGGGGTCCAAAGTTTGGAGGTTACCAATGTTTTTGTTGATGAGTTCCATGATGATACGTTCCATGGCCTTGCAGACCATGCTCGTCAGGCTAATAGGGCGATATTTCCTAGGACCAGTGGTGGCTCCCCCTTTGTGGAGTGGGATAACTGTTGCTGTGCGCCATTCAGTGGGCACAAAGCCTGATGTGAGACTATGATTGAACATGCTGCTTAGGTGGGAATCGAATTTGTTCTGAAGTTCATGTAAAACAGAGCCTGGGATGTTGTCCGGTCCCATGGATGCTGTGTTTTTGGTTTTAGAGTGTGCAGCTTTTACCTGCATAGATGTGATTAGAGGGACTCTGTATTCTTTCTGTATAGATATGGGCCCTTTAGGGGATGAGAGGGGGGTAAAGTTAGCACTGAACCTATCTACCAGGATGTTGGCAATAATAGTTGGTCCTGCAATTTTTGTGTGCTGTAACTCAGAACAGATCTGGGTGTTGCCATTGAGATTACTGACATAGCTATAGAATGCTTTGTGATTGCCCTTAGAATCAGTGGCAATTTTGTTTTCGTAGCTAGCTTTGGAGGATCTTATAAGAAATCTCAGGTTCTTACTGAGGCTGACCAGGGAGCTTCTCCACTCATGGGATTTTACTCTCTTTTGCAACAGTTTCTTCCTTCTGTTGTAGAGTTTGTTTATGGCAGGGGACCACCAGATTGCTTCCTTTTTTGGAGGATAGCGTCTTGGCTCTGTTTTGGATAGCACGATCCATGCACTCATGTAAGTGCTTATAGACTGCATTTGTGTAGGATTCAGCAGTCGTAATTGTATTGTCCATCTGCATGGGTGTCATGAAGTTCGCCACTTCTGTCTTAAGAAGCATGAAGTTGGCTTTGGAGAAATTTTTTACCGTGATTTCTTTAATGGCGGGTGAAGGAGGGATGCAGATAGCTAGGGTGGTTAGCTTATGGTCAGATCTGACCAACGAGGAGGTGACTTCAAGTGTGGAACACTGGTCACTCATGTTGATAATGACTATGTCTAGGATATTGTTGCCCCTGGTGGGGGTGTGGATAAGTTGATCCTGGGCATTGGAATTTATGAATTCCAGAAAGCGTTGAGCAAAGGAGTTGGTACATGAGTAGTTTTCCCAGTTAATGGTGGAGTAATTGAAATCTCCAATATTAGGGTATTTGGTTGGACCCTAATATTTTCCAGTATATCAAGAAAAGAGGAGTGGGAATCCTGGGGCATGGTGGGGGATCTATAGCAGGCTATAATTTGGATTGCAGTTTTGCCAAGAGTTAGTTGCACTTGGATAACCTTGGATGCATTATGCTGCGCAACTAGCCTTGAGGTGTGGATATCCTTAATGAATAGGGACACACCTCCACCTTTGGTGTTCTGGTCCAGGTTAGATGGCCAAAAAGTGTGGTATGCGTTATAGCCTGGTAATGCAGGGGTGCTCCCTAGAGCCTTGAATCAGGTGTCAGTCACTGCACAGATAGCGATGTTCTCCAATTTAAGGATTGCCTTGAGTGAGTACATTTTGAGATTTAGACTTCTAGCATTGAGTAGCATTACCCTCAGTTTTTGCTTGCCTGTTCCTGTTATGGTGATAAATTTGTCATTTGAACCTTGCCTAAAAAAGGCACTATAGGGGCAGCAAGACCCTTAGCCAGTATACGTAATCCCAGGGGCAACAGGTGCAGGCCATCTCTGGCAAAGCATCGTGGTCTGTTGACCATGTCATCCCAGGCAGATACTGGATCCCCTTAGGATGACACCAGAAGCTTAGCCAATTGTTGAAGTCAATAATTTTGTCCTTGTACTGAGGTATCATTCTGGGCGATGGAAGGATGCTACTCAGGGCTAGGGTCATACCTGCCTGGGCTACAAGATTGGAGAGCTCTTCCATGTCTCTTTTCATGTAGTCCAGGGAGGAACATTTCAGGTCATTCACACCAACATAGACAATGACTGAGTCATATTTGTACTTGTTGTGGAGTGACCTGAGTGCGTGGGTTATGTGGCAGATCCTGGCACCCGACAGGCAGTTGACAGTAACCTTCTCCTTGTTTAGCCTGGTGAGTCGGACATCAGTGTGCCTGACTATAGAGTCACCTATGGCTAGTGTATTGGGTACATTGTTTTGCCTTATGGGCTGTGGTTTATTGGCACACTGAGTCTGTGGGGCTATGTGTCATTTGGGTTGTGTTAGAAGGTGGAGGTTGCTTGTGTTTCTGCTTTGGAGTTCTCTTTTTTTGAGCAGATTATTATTGAGAGCCTCCACAAATGTTTTTGTGTTTCTATGTGTGGATTTTGGTGGTGTAGGTTTAGTGGGACTATGTGATGAGTGTGGTGTGGTGCAAGTGTTTACCTTCTCCTCTTGACTGTCAAGTTCAGTCTTGGTTGGAGAGAGCTTTACCTCCAGTTTGACTAGATACGTGCATCTCTCACAAGTTGTGGTGTTGGGTGATAGGAGGAGACCATTGTCTTTGTACACGAGGCAATTGCTACATTGCCCCAAGATGCCCAGATTCATCAGAGAGACAGGAGAGAACACTGGGAGCTGACCATTGGACATTCTTGAATACAAAACTACTTTCCTCTAGACAAGTGAGGAAAGTGAGTATAAGAGCTGTTTTTCTCTAAGCAAGTGAGGAAAATACAAAAATTGTTTTCCTCTAGGTAAAGAGGAAGGTTGAGTGCTGTAGTAATTTGTAGCTTATTTAGTGCTAACAACAAGTTCTGAACAAGTGCTGAGTATGAATAAACAAATTCAAGTGCTAAAACTAAGAATTTGTACCTGGATCTTGTGGTAGATAGGCTACCTAGTGCTTACCACTCCCACTGATAAGCTAGAATGCTTCCCTCCAACACAGAAAGGCTTGGGGGACTCAGAAGTTTACAAACAGTCCTGGATACAGCAAATATGTATCTGGACTAGACTAGTTACAGGAAAGGTGGGAAACAAGTGCAGATGTGGGCTTTTAAACCAGAAAGTTGAAAGAGATGGAAAAACTGCCCAAACAGCCAATAAACTACAATTTCTGGGTCAGAAACCACTCTTGTGGTAGATAGGCTACCTAGTGCTTACCACTCCCACTGATAAGCTAGAAGGCTTCCCTCCAACACAGAAAGGCTTGGGGGGCTCAAAAGCTTACAAGCAGACCTGGATACAGCAAATCTGTATCTGGACTAGACTAGTTACAGAAAGGCGGGAAACAAGCACAAACCTTTCAGCTTTTTTCTTCTAGTTTTTCTGTACTTTTTCAACAATTGCATTCGTGATTAGAAAAAAAAAAGCCAATCTGCATACTGGACATCCCTGCCTCAGATCTCCTCTCATCTTTTTTTTTCTTTTCTGTCTGCCCATTTGCTATCACTTGTACTTATGAATACTGAAATGCTTTCTCATTTTATACTGAAACCTTTGAGCCTTTCAAAACCTTCTGTATTTGCTCATGATTAATTTAATCATACACTTTGCTATGTCACACATTACAGTGTTACCTTTCTGTTTTTTTCTCTTACAATATGCATAAAAGTGGAAATGGAAGAGGTGTGTGAAACCAAACTTAAAACCAAAATGTGCACACTATGCTGAAACCAAGAACTCAAATGGAAAATAATGAAAAAGTAACACCAGTTTTTAAGTTTCAAATACTAGTTTTACTTTTTCGTTAATTTTGCATTTGGGTTCGTTTTAAGTTTGCCAGATTTGCTATTCTTTTATTTGTTTAATAGTTATTATCTAAAAGCAGGGCCAATTAATTTTATTCATTTTTTTATTTTTATTTTTTGTTGGTTCTCCCCACAACTATTTGCCATCAACCATGTCCCAGATATCGCCTCCATCTGTGATGTTACAAGGGAATCCTTTAGGGTGTCAGCAGAAAGGGCAGGATTCTCCTGCTTGATTGTTGAAGATCTCATTTCCCTTTTCCAGTACTTTTTCTGCTTCTCTATCCAAAACCATATGCCATATGTCATGCTCATGTTAATAATATCCACATGCATACTTTAGCTTCAAAAATTTACACTAAAGCTCTTTTAAAACAAGGTAGCACTAGCTTTGAAGAGGTAAACAAGTTGAGATGTGCAGGTTAAGTTTTGCTAAGCAAAGAAGACCTAACAGAAGACACAACCACTGTGCAGTGCAAACAACCATAGCAAGCCAGTGAATAAGCAGTTAAAAGTAATATGGATAATACAGCTCCACAGAGTTAGGTGACCAGCCACTGCTCTGCTGTATTCATCAATTCAAGGAATCTGTTGGATTCTGCTAACCATAAGTACAATTTTTATGATATATTTTGCACTTCAAAGCTGTATTCTTGTGATATTGCTGATTTTTTTTAAACTTCTTGCTGATTTGTTATACTTTTTGTCTGCCGTAGCATAGACTAGATTCAGACCTGCTGAATCTGTTTCTGCTTGTTAAACTGAGCACAAAACCAGGAGTGGGCCCCCCACACGCTTGTAGCAGGAGAATGCAGTTAGGAGTCATCTGATTGAAGGTTGCTGGCACGGGGCTGTTTTAAGCTTTTTATTGGTTATTTTTTTTTTATTCAATTTACTCACTGTTTTAACACAGCTCCACAGTTAGGTGACCAGCCACTGTTCTGCTGTATTCATCTATGCAATCCAAGGAATCTGCTGCATCCTCCTAACCATAAGTACAATTTTATACTGTATTTTGCACTTTCAAACTGTATTTTTGCTGTATTACAGATTTTTTTTAAACTGTTCTTGCTGATTTGTTGCACTTTTTGTCTGCTGTAGCATATACTAGATTCAGACCTGCTGAATCTCTTCCTGTTTGTTAAACTGAGTACTAAACCAGGCTATCTGAGGCGGGTGCGGTTAGAGCTAATCTGATTGTAGGTTATTGGGACAGGGCTCTGTTTTTTGCTTTTTTATTGGTTAATTTGTTTAACTGCGGTGGTCGTGCTGTGGTAGCATTGTCGCCTCACAGTAAGATGTTGCCCTGTTCAATTCTCAGCTAGAGCGTCTTCTGTGTGGAGACATGCGTGAATGGGCATACCTTCGTTGAAGGTTGTGAGTCAGGGCCGGCAACTCGGCACATAAAAATCTACTGCCAATCATTAGCGGACAGGAGTTCCACTGTGGTGACCCCTCACCAGGAAAAGCCGAAAGACACAACAACAACAACAACATTGGTTAAATTGTTTAATTCAGTTTGCTAGAGTGTTGCTACATAAGTCCCATATTTGTGTGGGTTTACTCTTGTTTTAACACAGCTCCACAGAGTTAGCCAACCAGCCACTGCTCTGCTGTATTCATCTGTTTACACATAGCTCACCTCTGTGCACCATCATGCACTACCATGCCGTGGGGGTAACCATTGGTGGTTATAGATGCAAAAACTTCAGTAGATAAATTTTGCCTTAGTAGCTGGCCATGATGTGACAGAGAAGTCCTTAAATTGTACTTAGCTGCACAGACAGCACCTCAGCTGTGCTTTTGCCTTCTTAAACAGTCCCAAAATCACAAATCTACAGTAGACTCATACAATTTAGAGAACCTCTGCTAGTATAGACCGTTTATAGGGCACCCCATTAGTGTAGACCCTGTTTAGAGCACCCTGTTATACCACACCCCTCCATTTTCTCTCCCCACTGTGAAAACAGGCTTTAACCTAGCATTATGGATGGTCAGTTTCCTTCTTTTTCTCCTACCAGCCTGATTGACATGGGTGTCCTGAGGCCGTGTAGCAACTGCCACATGTACACTCACAACCCTCTACTCCTAAATCACCCAAATACAATTTGTGAGAGATGCATCAACACTAAGAATCTGGAATCCTTGCTCTCTCGTGCACAGAACAGTAACACTGAACAGTCACCTCACATACTACACCTTCTATGCAAGCCATGCATTCAACACATAAACTATCATACATGGAGGTACTCCCAAAAACCAACCTAAACACCAGACACCTTCCAAACACAAACATGCTTCACCTAATACGTCACCTACAGCACTCAATACACATAAAAAAACACAAGCAGCAGTGTCTCACCAAATAAAACCTTAAGGCAAAGCACCTCTAAACCAAATTTTTTAGTCATAGGTGACTCCATTGTGAGACAGACAGCTGCCCACTCACCAGGCTGGGCAAGGAGAAGGTTATGGTCAGCTGCCTATTGGGTGCCAGGATCTGTCAGATCACACATCAACTCGAGTCTCTCAACAAGTACCATTATGAATCCGTCATAATTTGTGTTGGTGTGAATGACTTGAGATGTACCTGACTGGACTATATGAAGAGAGACATGATTGAGCTCTATGAATATGTTTCACAGGCAGGTATGTCCCTAGCCTTGAGCATCATTCTACCCTCACCTAGGATGATACCACAATATAAATAAAAAATTATTAATGTAAGCATTTGGTTTACTTTCTGGTGTCTTTCTAACAGGATCCAGTTCTTGTCAGCCTAGGATGACATGGTTGATAGACCATGCTGTTTTGCCAGAGATGGTCTTCACCTGTCACCTCTAGACTTTTGGTTACTGGTTAAGGCACTTGCCTTCCCCATAATGCCTTTTTAGGCAAGGTCTCAAGAACAAAATTTCTGATGTGAAAATATCACTCATAAATAATGCTAAATGCTAGAGTTTAAATCCGAAACTGCACTCTCTGGAAGCACTCCTCTCCCTTGAGGATGCTGATGTCTGTGCAGTCACAGAAACTTGGTTCAGGATCACAGGATAGTACCCTGGCCTTGCAAGGCTACAATGCCTTCCACACTTTCAGACCACAAAATGAACATTTAAGAACCAAAGGAGGAGGAGTCTCTATCTTCATCAAGGATAAATGCACCTCTAGACTGGTTAGCCAGGAGGCCTCCTTCAATGAACCAAGACACCCACACTGTTTATTTGGATCTACTTGAGTCAATCAAATTACAACCAAGCACTCCAGTCATGAGCGATTTTAACTATTCCTCCATTGACTGGGAAACTTATACAAGTACCAACATGTTTGCACAAAGGTTCTTGGACTTTGTTAACTAACCAATGCTCTGGAACAAAGAGTATACAACCCCATAAGGGGCTCAAATATTCTCAACCTGGTCCTCACTAACATGGATGACTGTTACACCCCACAAGTATAGGACCCTCACTGGTTAAATATGATCACAAATCAGCCACATTTGAAGTAGCTATAACACCTGAACCCCTCTTAGGTGAAATCAGGCTTAGAATTTCACCACAGCTAAATATACCCTCCTAAGGGATGGCATAAATAATTTCCAAGCTGCTGTTCCCACAGATGGCATTGACACTATACTAAGGTATGCACAAATGCTCTGTACAAAGACTTATACAAATGTATTGACACAGCTGTACCTGATGGGATCAAAACAAGATCTTCAAGAAAAAACAAGCCTCCCTGCATTAATAAGTTATACGACAAGAGGAAGAAGTTGCTGTCTAAAAATAAAAAAGAGAGGCCCTAGCACTGGACGAACACCCTCTTCTGCTTGAATAAACAAATAAGACAACTTGTAAAATCCTCTAAGGGCAACTTCAAAAAAATTTATCAACCATAGCTAAGGATAACCATAAGGGATTATTCAGCTATATCCATATAGGACCCAGACATGTGCTGAACTAGCTGTGGATGGCATCAGACAAACTGATCCTGTGAAAATAGCTAACCTATTAGCTGACAGGTCTGGTGAAACTTTCACCCCCTCTCCCCTCAAACATTCCACAAAACATTCCCACTACATCTCACCACCTTGCATCTCCAAAGAGCAAGTCATTAATTCTCTTTTCAAGGCCAAAAACACAGCCTTTATGGGACCAGATGGCATCCCAGGTTGTGTTTTAAGTAGTCTAAAACATGAGTTAACAACTCCATTGGTTACTCTCTTCAACCACAGCCTGAGTACTGGTCTTGTCCATGCTGAATTGAAAACAGAAACTGTCATCCCCCTTCATAAAGGGGGTACAGCAACAGACCCTGTGAACAACAGACCCATAAGCTTAACCAGCCTTATCTGTAAGGCCATGGAATGAATCATCATGGACCTTATAAATAAGGATATAGGTGTCTCCAAACCCTTGATCTGACACAATTTGGTTTTGTCAAAGGCTGGTCATGCCTGTTAAACCAGGTGGACTTCTATGAAAATGTCACCAAAGCCAGAGAAGAAGGCAAATCTGTGCATACAGCCTACCTTGACTTAGCCAAGGCCTTCAACACAATCCCACATTCAGGCATAATTGATAAACTCTCCCAGTTGAATATCAACTCTTATATCATCAGGTGGGTTGCCAACTGGCTCACTGACAGGTCACACTCAGTCAAAGTTGAGGACTTTGACTCAACCAGCAGACCTTTCACTAGTGGGGTTCCACAGGGGTCAGTGCTGGGCCCCCTATTGTTTGGAACATACTTCTCAGAAGTTCAGGCCAAAAAAGAGGGGCGATGGCTGACTAAGTTTGCTGACGACTGCAAATTACTGTAGGAGCAATCACTGAATCCCCAAACAATGTCAATATACTTCAAGAGGGACTTACACAAACCAGTGATTGGTTGCAAAGCCATGGCCTCAAACTCAGTGCTAAAAAAATGCATCATTATCCTCTTTGGTAAAAACAATACCCCTGCATAATAATAGCCTAAGTAACAACTCAGTAGTGAGAGAATTGGGAACGCAAGTTGACTTTAGCCTAAACTTTGACCACCATGGGTCTACTGTGGTAAGGAAGGCATTCTACATTGCACATCCCATTGTACTAGTTCCTTGTTTCACTTGAAAGTTACTGTTTGTCGTTTTTGCATTTAGTTACTTGTAACACATTGCACTCAAGTTACCTGGCACTTGCTCACTAAAGCAATTATATAAGTCAGCACTAAAAATTAAAAGCACTACACCCTCACTCTCCACTGGCCCTTGTTTTCAATTATTAAGGAATTCCCAATATTATTCTAGCATGTCCAAAGGTCAGTTGTCAATCTCCTCTCCGGTCCAGCTGGTGAATCTGGGAATCTTGAGGCAATGTTATAACTGCCTCATGTACACAGACAACCCTCTCCTCCTCCCACATAACACAAATACTTGCGAGAGATGCAGCTATTTAGCCAAACTGGAGGCTGAGCACACTCAACTCAGGACTGGCAAGACCAGACAGGAGGAGAAGGCAACTACACACACCACAAAACCAGCCTCACATAATGCTACCACACCACTGAATCAAACACATAAACACAAAAAGACATACTCGGAGGCTCTGAGTAAAAATTTACCTAAACAGCAGAGGCCTCCAAAGCAGACACCCAAACAACTGCTACCTCAAGACACCCCACAAGCAACACATAAACCACAAAAGCAGTGTACAAAGCAGTCACAGCCCTTAAGGCCAAATACAACACCAAACATACTTGTCATAGGTGACTCCATAGTCAGACACACTGACATCCCACTCACCAGGCTGAACAAGGAGAGGGTCACAGTAAGCTGCCTATCGGGTGCTAGAATCCGCCACATAACACAAGCACTCGGGTCACTCCACGGCAAGTACAAATATGACACAGTCATTGTCCATGCTGGTGTGAACGACCTGAGACGTACCTCCCTGGACTACATGAAAAGAGACATAGAGGAGCTCTCTGATTATGTAGCCCAGGCAGGTATGACCCTGACCCTGAGCAGTATCCTTCCTTCACCAAGAATGATGCCACAATATAGAGACAAGATGATCAGCTTTAACAATTGGCTTAATGTCTGGTGTCATTCAAAGGGGATCCAGTGTCTGTCTGCCTGGGATGACATGCTTGACAAGCCATGCTGCTTTGCAAGGGACGGCTTGCACCTGTCACCCCTGGGATTCCGGATATTGGCTAAGCACTTGCCACCCCCATAGTGCCTTTTTTAGGCAAGGCTCAAATTCTAAACCTACCACCCTAGAAAACAAAAATGGGAAGAAACTGAGAGTAATGCTGCTCAATGCCAGGAGTCTAAATCTCAAAATGCACGCACTCGAGACCCTTCTCAGTATGGAGAACATCGATGTCTGTGCTGTAACTGAAACCTGGTTCAAGGCTCCTGAGAGCACCCCGGCACTATTAGGTTTTACCTCATATCATGCATTCCGGCCCCAAAACCCAGACCACACCACAAAAGGAGGGGGTGTATCCATATTCATAAAGGATACCCACACCTCCAGGTTGGTGGCAACGCATGAAGCTTTGGAAACCATCCAGGTGCAGCTAACCACAGGCAAAACTGCTCTACAAATTGTAGCATGCTACAGGCCACCCTCTCAAACTCAGGAACCCCACACAGCCTTCCTGAAGACACTGGAGGGTATAAATGTATCTCCAAACACCATCATATTGGGTGACTTCAACTACCCGAATATAGACTGGGAACATTACTCAAGCCCTAACTTTCTAGCCCAATGGTTCCTGGAGTTCATAAATACAAATGCCATGGAACAGCTAGTCACTGTTCCCACGAGAGGAGAAAATATACTAGATCTCATTATCACAAACATGGGGACAAAATGCTCCACACCGAAGTATATCCCTCATTGGTGAGATCTGATCATAAACTAATCTCACTGGAAATCCACATCCCGCCCACCCCAAACAAAAGACCACAGTGAAGAACTTCTCTAAAGCAAACTTCACACTACTCAAGACTGGTGTGATATCCTTCAAGGCCCCTGAGCCAGTGGAAACCACAACCCAAGCTGCGGAAGCCCTTACAAATGCCTTCTATGAACACCTCCAGGACTGCATGGATCAGGCAATCCCAAATAAAACCAAGACTCTTTCCACAAAGGGCAAACGTCCAGTCTGGTGGACCCCAGCCATTAACAAACTTTACAATAAGAGGAGAAAGCTATTACATGATAGAACAAAATCCATAAAAGAGAAGTCACCCCTGATCATTATTAGTAAAAAAATACGAGCACTCATAAAATCAACTAAGGCAAATTTTGAGAGAAAAATTGCCATGGATTCAAAGGACAATCATAAGGCCTTATTCAGCTATGTTAGTAACCTGGGTGGAAACTCCCAGATATGCTCAGAATTAGTCCAAAATGATACAAAAATCACTGAACCCACAGACATTGCCAACATACTGGCAGACAGGTTCAGTGCAAACTTCACCCCCCTCTCCCCACCTAAAGGAGAGATAACTATCCCAGCAGAGTGTAGCCTCCCAGACATCTCAAATGCACAGGTGAAAGCTGCTCTCTCTAAAGCTAAAAACACAGCATCAATGGGACCGGATGGTGCCCCCGGCTGTGTGCTACATGAACTAAATGAGGAATTAAACCCACACATAAGGCAGCTGTTTAATCTCAGCCTTACCACAGGATACGTGCCCAAGGAGTGGCGTATGGCAACTGTGGTCCCACTCCACAAAGGCGGTGCCTCTACGGACCCTGGTAATTACCGCCCCATAAGCTTAACAAGTCTAGTCTGCAAAGCTATGGAGAGGATCATAATGGAGCTCATAAACAAAGATATAGGGGACTTGCAGACATTGGACCCGACCCAGTTTGGCTTTGTCAAGGGCAGATCATGCCTTTTGAACTTGGTCGACTTCTTCGAAACAGTCACCAAGGCCATTGATGAGGGAAAGGCAGTCCATACAGCCTACCTTGACCTTGCAAAGGCTTCGACACAATACCCCACTCGGGTATTGTAGAAAACCTACCAGCTTAAATGTAAACCCATATGTCACAAGATGGGTTGCAAACTGGCTTAAGGACAGAACCCACAGGGTTAGAGTTGCTGGCGCTATGTCAGACTCCAAGCCGGTCACAAGTGGTGTCCCACAGGGCTCGGTCCTTGCCCCCTATTGTTCGGCATCTACTTCTCAGAAGTACAGGCCAACATGGGAGGACTTTGGCTGACAAAGTTTGCTGACGACTGCAAACTGGGCGCCATAGTGGAAAGTGCATCGGACACGGATATCCTTCAGAAGGGACTCACGGAAACAGATAGCTGGTGCCAGAGCCATGGCCTGAAGTTAAATGCCAAAAATGTATAGTCATACCCTTTGGGAAAAACAAGGTAACCCCAAGCTACCATATAGGTGGCAATCCACTAAGCACAGAAGAGGTTATCAGGGACCTGGGGACCCAGGTTGACAGTGGCCTTTCTTTTGACACTCACGTTGCTAAAGTGGTTAGAAAGACCTTCTACATTGCCCACCTGATCATGAAGGGATTCACATCCAGATCTAGTGAGGTCATTGTTCCCCTGTACTCTTCACTTATTAGACCAGTGATCGAGTACAATGCCCCATTCGGGATGTATCTCACCCGACATCTGCAGCAATTGGAGAGACCCCAAAAGTTCCTCACCAAAAGGATAAAGGGACTCCAAAATCTGTCATATGCTGCCAGATTGAAGAAACTCCAGCTCTATTCAGTTGCATACTGTCTGCTCAGAGGTGACATGTGCCTGACATACAAGGCCATGTCCAACCCGGAATTAATGGACATGCTCCACCTCAAAAAATCCAAATCCACCAAAACCACTAGAGCAAGCAACTTAAACCTTAGCACGGATATAAATAGGACGTGCTGGAGGGATAGATTTATCACTCAGAGACTCCCTATGCTGTGGAATAAAATCCCGGTCCATGTGAGGCAGAGCACCTCGCTGGCTCTGTTCAAGAGAAATCTTGACCTGTGGATGGGAGATCGTAGGTTTATCCTGGGAATCATCTCTGTGTCACTGCTGGACAGAGGCACAACAAACTAAGGGCACAGTATTTTTTCATATAAGGGGTGGCGTAAGCCACAAACATTTGGGCTAGGCTTATAAATGCCTTAGGGCAGATAGCCTAGTATAAACCTATGAACCTATGAACCTATCCCATTAGCAAAGGTATTGCCTCAAGAGTGAAAGAGGTCATAACATCCCTGTACTCGACCCACATCAGGCCAATAATTGAGTACAATGCTCCCTTTGGTATGTACCTCACCAGGAACCTGGAGCAACTTGATAGACCTCAGAGATTTCTAACCAAGAAAATTCAGGGTCTCCAGCATATGTCATACAATGATAGAATGAAGTCACTGTCACTGTACTCAGTAGTGTACAGACTACTTAGAGGAGACTTAGAGGAGACTTGTGCCTGGCCTACAGGGCAATCTTGGATCCAAACCTAATGGAAGTGCTGGACATCTGAAAGACAAATGGGACATGGGTCACCCACTCCTGGGACCTTAACCTGGCCTGCAACATCAAAAGACCTTCTGGAGAAACAGATATGTCTCTTAGAATTTGCCACTCCTCTGGAATAGGCTAACAGTTCATATCAAACAAAACCCCTCTATGACCTTATTTAAGCATGATGACTGGATGGAAAACTGTAAATTCCTGCTGGGAATTGGTTTCAATATTATTATATTTGGTACACATGGATAGGCTTATAAAGACCTGTGGGTTAATAGCCCAGTAATCACTTATGAACCTATATATATATATATATATATATATATATATATATATATATATATATATATATATATATATGGGTCTACTTCATATGACCTAAATTTAATTTGACTGAAATTCATTTGACTGAGACCAAAACACTGAAAGTTCATAGGTTCATAGGTTGGTACTGGGCTATCTGCCCGAAGGCATATATTAGCCCAGCCACATTGTGCAGTATTCACCGTCCCTTTAGTAGTTCCCTAGACCCTTGTACTAGCAGCTAGTACCTTTGGCCCCTATCTAGTAGTGCTGTTGGTGTGATCCCCGGTGTGAACTTTCTGTTACCCATCCACTCATCAAGGTTCCTCTTGAAGAGTGATAGTGAGGGGCTCTGTCTTATGTAGATCGGGACCCTGTTCCATAGTAAGGGAAGTCTCTGCGAAGGGAATCTATCCCTCCAGCATGTTCTATTCATTGCTGTGTTGAGGTTTATATCATGATCAGATGGGTCACATAGAAGGATTTTCTAACCACTTTGGCAACATGATTATCAAAGGAAAGCTGACTATCTACTTGGGTCCCTAGATCCCTTATTTCTTCTTCAGATTTCAGGGGATTACCTCCTATGTTGTAGTTTGCGGGTACTCTGTTGTTTCCAAAGGGGATTACTACATATTTTTTTGCATTTAGCTTGAGACCATGGCTTTGACACCATGCATCAATCTCATTTAGGCCCTTCTGGAGGATCTCCATTTCGGCTGGATACTCTATTATAGCACCCAGTTTGCAGTCGTCCGCAAACTTAGTCGGCCACAGCCCTTCCGTGCTTGCCTGTACTTCTGAGACGTATATGCCAAACAGGAGAGGTCCCAGGACAGAGCCCTGAGGTACACCACTTGTTACTGGTCTGGATTCAGACATAGATCCCGCTACTCTTACTTTATGGGATCTGTCTGAGAGCCAAATTGTGATTCATCTTGTGATGTAAGGGTTTATGCCCAGGCTGGTGAGCTTATCAATAATACCCAAATGGGGAATGGTGTCAAATGCTTTAGCAAGGTCAAGGTAAGCCATGTGTACCTCCTTCTCCTTATCTATAGCCTGAGTAACTGTCTCAAAGAAATCCACCAGGTTCAGGAGGCATGATCTGCCCTTGACGAAGCCGAGCTGTGTGGGATCCAGCGACTGGCGGTTCCCAATCTCTTCATTTATGAGTTCCATAATGATTCGCTCCATAGCCTTACAGATCAGACTAGTCAGGCTTATTGGTCGGTAGTTCCCAGGGTCAGTTGTGGTCCCAACCTTGTGTAGCGGGACCACTGTTGCAGTACGCCATTCTATGGGCACATATCCTGTGTCAAAAGACTGAAAACTCATTTGACTGAAACTCATAACACTGACACATTAAAGTAAAAGGTATATGCCCTTTTCCCCACTGTAGTGCGATCCTGGAGTTAGTATATATAGTTAGGGGGGTGTGGGTGGCAAAGCCCCCCACATAGTTTAGTTAAATATTGTTTTTTGCAAAGAGTTATTCATTGCAGTTATACATATCCATGTGTATGGTTTAAAATTGATAAAGTATGTGGGGGGCTTTGCCCCATCCCCCAATGTGGGGGGCTGTTCCCCTCACACCCCCCAACTATATATACTAACTCTAGGATCGCACTACAGTGGGGAAAAGGGCATATACTTTTTACTTTAATGTGTCATTGTTATGTTTCAGTCAAATGAGTTTTCAGTCTTTTGAACTTTCAATATTTTGGTCTCAGTCAAATGAATTTCAGTCAAATGAAATTTAGGTCATATGAAGTAGACATATATATATATATATATATATATATATATATATATATATATATATATATATATATCTACACACACACACACACTTGCACGCACGCACGCTTTACACACACACACACACACACACACACATATATATATATATATATATATATATATATATATATATATATATATATATATATATATATATATACATATATATATATATGGTTCTAGGTCATAAGATCGACAGCCACTCTCACCGACAACAAAAACATCGACACCACATTATCGACAAACCATAAACACGACACCTCACATGCCCGACAAACAAGTAACCGACGGTCCACAAACACGAAACCCCACACACTGCACACACCACAATAACAACAATCAACTAACAAAACACATCCCCTTATCCAAAAACCACACACAGAACACAAGCACACCAAAATCCTCACAAACCCACACTAAACCTCACACACACAACTACGTCCAACCCTAACCCAAACCCTTAGCCTAAGGTCCGTCACTATCGCACACTCAGCTAACCCGCGCCCTAACCCTAACTCACTTAACCCACCCCAAACCCAAAAAATACCACTAGACACTTACATAACCCGCGCCCTAACCCTAACTCACTTAACCCGCCCCTAACCCAAAAAACTGCCACTACCGCACACTTACCTAACCCGCGCCCTAACCCTAACTCACTTAACCCGCCCCTAACCCAAAAATACCACTACCGCACTTACCCAACCCGCCCTAACCCTAACTCACTTAACCCACCCCTATCCCCACAGACTGTCACTATCCACACTTACCTTAGTCGCACCCTAACGTCCGTCACCACCGCATACTCACACAGCCTTCTTTCCAACTCACTATCCCTGGCGTCGGAGTTTTCATCCGTAGCGTCGGTCTTCCGAGTGTCGATCATCTGGCGCCCGCTCATGCGTTGTCGGTCATCTCAGCTGTCGATCTTCTAACCTACACCCATATATATATATATATATATATATATATATATATATATATATATATATATATATATATATGGGTCCAGGACGATTGAACGAAAGTTCAATTGTCCGAAACCAAATAACCGAATCCACTTTAGCAAAAGTACTTTTTGCTGAAAAAGCACTTTCGCTAAAGTCCCTAACAAACACTAAAAAAAAAAAAACCAAAAACAAACACATACAAACACAAAACTCATGTTTACGCAGGGGGGCAAGCCCCCCTGCACCCCCCCACCCCCCCTACTTTTATATTCTCACTCCGAGATCGCACTACAGTGGAGAAAAGGGAATATTGCCTTATTCCCGCTGTGCTACTATCTCAGCAACAGCCATTCCCCCATGATTTCCCTTACCTGTTAGCAAACTTCCGTGAAAGTGCTTTTTCGGCAAAAAGCACTTCCGTGCAAGTAGTAGTTTCAGCCCGGAAATTAGTAGTTTATTGGCCATTTTGGGCTAATTTCTATCTCTTTCATTTCCCTGCTATAAAACCTGCATTTGTGCGGTTTTGCGCGCTGGGCAGTGCCGGTTAGATAGGGTATAACTGTTCCCGGCTCCACAAAGTGTGCTCTTCAATTTTTCCCTTGGAACTAGACAAACTTTCAACTTAAGCACTCAAACCATTCACTTCTCATCCCAGCACTTGCTCAAAACTCATAGCAAGCACTAATAAGCCTTAGCACTAGACCCTCCTATACTGTATAGAAGGAAAAGACTCTCTATTCAACCTTACCAGCCAATCAGTAAAACAGTTCACTGTACCTATCCAGGCATGTCCAAAGGGCAGTTTCAGGTGTACTCTCCGGTCCAACTGGTGAATCTGGGCATTTTGAGGCAATGTTACAATTGCCTCATGTACACAGACAACCCTCTCCTCCTTCCACCAAACACTAATACATGCGAGAGATGCAATTATAAAGCCAAACTGGAGGCTAAGCTCTCTCAACCCAAGACTGGACCAGGCAGTCAATAGGAGAAGGGAATTACTTGCATCACACCACCAGTCTCACATAGACCTATGAAACCAGCACCAGCAAAAAAACACACATAAATACATGAAAACATACTCAGAGGCTCTAAATAAAAATCTGCAAAATCAACAGAGACCTCCAAAGCAGACATCCAAGCAACCTCCACCCCTCCAACACAAACCATGAAACACATACTTCACAAAACCAGTGTGCCATGCAATCACAGCCCTTAAGGCAAAATAACATACCCAACACATTAGTAATAGGTGACTCTGTAGTCAGGCACACTGATGTCCCACTCACTAGGCTGAACAAGGAGAAGGTTACTGTTAGCTGCCTGTCGGGTGCCAGGATCCACCACATAACACAAGCACTCAGGTCACTCCAGAACAAGTACAAATATAACTCTGTCATTGTCCATGTTGGTGTGAATGACCTGAGCCGTACCTCCCAGGACTACATGAAAAGAGACATGGAGGAGCTCTCTGATCACATAGCCCAGGCCGGTATGACCCTGACCATGAGTAGCATCCTGCCCTCACCAAGATTGATACCACTGTATAGAGAATAAAATTATCAATTTCAACAATTGGCTAACCTTCTGGCATCATTTAAAGGGGATCCAGTGTCTGTCAGCCTGGGATGACATGCTCGACAAGCCACACTGCTTCGCTGGAGATGGCTTGCACCTGTCACTCTTAGGCTTTCGAATACTGGCTAAGGCTCTTGCCACCCCCATAGTGCCAAGGCTCAAAAGACAAACCCACCACCATAAATAGCACAAGTAATAAAAAACTGAGGGTAATGCTACTCAATGCCAGAAGTCTAAACCTTAAAATGCATGCACTCAAGGCACTCCTCAGTATAGAGAAAATCAATATATGTGCAGTAACAGAAACCTGGTTTAAGGCTCCAGAGAGCAGCCCAGCACTACCAGGCTACAACTCATACCATACATTTCAGCCACAAAACCCAGACCGAAATACAAAAGGCAGGGGAGTATCCATATTCATCAAGGATACCCACACCTCCAGGTTAGTGGCACAGCATGATGCTTCAGAGATCATCCACGTGCAACTAACAATGGGCAAAACTGCTATTCAAATTATAGCTTGCTACAGATCACCCACCATGTCCCAGGACTCCCACTCAGCATTCCTGGAAACACTGGGTAACATAAAGGTCCTACCAAACACCCTGATATTGGGTGATTTCAATTACCCAAACATTAACTGGGAGAACTACTCAAGTACAAACTCCCTTGCCCAACATTTCCTAGAATTTATAAACTCAAATGCCCTGGATCAACTGGTCAACACCCCTACCAGAGGTGACAACATATTGGACGTGGTCATCACCAACATGGGTGACCGGTGTTCCACACCGGACATCAACCCCACGTTGGTTAGATCTGACCATAAACTAATCACTCTGGATATCCACATTCCGCCACTACCCCCGATCAAAGAAACCACCATGAAAAACTTTTCAAAAGCAAACTTCACATTACATAAGACTGAGGTGGGAAGTTTCAAGATCCCCATGCTACAGGATAATGCTGTCCAAGCTGAAAAATCCATTACTGATGCAGTCTACAGGCACCTACAAGAATGTATGGATCATGCTATTCCAAACAAACCAAGACTCACTCCTTCAAGAAAAGGAAACTGGTGGACCCCTGCCATAAACAAGCTATACAATAGAAGGAGGAAACTAGTACAGAAAAGAGTAAAATCCGAAGAAGGGAAGACATCCCCGATCAGTATCAGCAAGAAACTACATTCCCTCATAAAATCAACCAAGGCTGGCTTTTCGAAAGAAAAATTGCCATGGACTCCAAAGATAACCACAAGGCATTCTTTAGCTATGTCAAGAATCTAAGTGGCAATTCTCAGATCTGCTCGGAGTTAGTGCAGAATGGAACAAAATACACTGAAACGACCGATATAGCCAACATCTTGGCAGACAGGTTCAGTGCAAACTTCACCCCCCTGTCACCCCCAAAAAGGCCCATATCTATACCAGAAGAATGTAGTGCCCCTGAAATCACAGACACTCATGTTAAAACAGCCCTCTCCAAAGCCAAAAACACAGCATCAATGGGACCGGACGGTGTCCCAGGCTGTATCATACACAAGCTCAAAGATGAACTAACCCCTTCACCTAAATACACTGTTTAAACTCAGCCTCTCCACAGGCTATGTGCCCACAGAGTGGTGCACAGCAACGGTTATTCTGCTCCACAAAGGTGGAGCCACAACGGACCCCGTGAACTATCGCCCTATAAGCCTGACTAGCTTGGTTTGCAAAGCTATGGAGCGCATCATCATGGATCTCATTAAAAGAGATATTGGGAACCTCCAAACACTGGATCCTACCCAGTTCTGCTTTGTTAAGGGCAGATCATGCCTTCTCAGTTTGGTGGACTTCTTTGAGACAGTTACCAAGGCTATAGACGAGGGAAAGGTGGTCCACACAGCCTACCTAGACCTCGCAAAGGCCTTTGACACCATTCCCCACTCAGGTATTATAGACAAGCGCACCAGCCTGAACATAAACCCCTACATCATGAGATGGGTTGTCAACTGGTTCACGGACAGAACCCACATGGTAAGAGTTGTGGGAGGTAGGTCTGACTCTAAACAGGTTACAAGTGGCATTCCCCAGGGCTCAGTCCTAGGACCCCTCCTGTTTGGCATATACTTCTCAGAGGTACAGTCAAGCACAGGAGGACTATGGCTGACCAAGTTCACAGACGACTGCAAACTAGAGGCTATAATTGACTCTTCGGCTGACACCGACATCCTCCAAAAGGGTCTCACTGAGAAAGATACCTGGTGTCAAAACCATGTCCTCAAGCTAAAGGCCAAAAAGTGCATAGTCATCCCCTTTGGAAAAAACAAAGTAACTGCAAACTATCACATAGGTGGTAGCCCTCTAAATACAGAAGATGTAATAAGGGATCTGGGGACCCAAGTAGATAGTAACCTCTCCTTTGATAATCACATTTCCAAAGTGGTTAGAAAATCCTTCTATGTAGCCCACCTAATCAAAAAAGGGTTTGGATCCAGATTGAAAGAGGTCATTGGGCCCCTCTACGCATCACTCATCAGACCCATCATAGAGTACAATGCCCCATTTGGGATGCACCTTACAAGACACCTGCAACAACTGGAAAGACCACAGAAGTACCTCACCAAGAGGATCACTGGCCTCAAGCAGATGCCCTATGCAGCTCGACTGAAGAAGCTCCAGCTGTACTCGGTTGAATACCGTCTACTCAGAGGTAATCTCTGCCTGACATACAAGGCCATGTCCAACCCAGAATTGATGGACATGCTCCACCTAAAGAAAACCATATCCCCTCGAGCCACACGCTCCAGGGATCTAAACCTCACCACAACAATAAATAGGACGTGCTGGAGGGATAGATTCCTGTCCCAGAAACTTCCCATGCTCTGGAACAAGATTCCAATCTACATTAGGTAGAGTTCCTTGCTAACCCTCTTCAAGAGAAACCTTGATAAGTGGATGGGAAACAGAATGTTTACCCCAGGGATCACTTCAATGGCTCTGCTGGACAGAGGCACAGGGAACTAATCTAAGGGGACGGTGAAAGCCAACACGTTCTGGCTAGGCTTATAAATGCCTTCGGCAGATAGCCTAGTACCTACCTATGAACCTATGCCCTGCCGTTTCAGTTTCGGAGAAACGGCCGTTCGGCAAACTGTCCGGGCCACCCATACATACATATATATACATATATATACTTATATATATATATATATATATATATATATATATATATATATATATATATATATACATATATAGATAGATATATATATATATCCAAAGCAGTTTACAGTAACGAATGCTGCTCAAAACACAGTGGAGTTTTTTTTTATTGTTTTTAATTTTTATTTTATGTATCTATGTGTTTATATTTGCTGTACAAAGCTATTTCACTGTACTTACAAAGGGAAGCAAGACAAATGCTAGAAGTGAAATTCTTTGAGGACCAATGCAATATATCCACCTTTGCTAAATCTTTCTATAACCTCTCACTTTTTCTGCACCTCACTTCTGCAGACTGGTTATGCTTGTTTTAAGTGAGATGCCGTGCTTGTGTGAACTCATGGTCTTATGTCTCACTCTGTTGCATGATAGGCATATATAAAACCTCCATCCATGTGATGTTTCTCCAGAAGATTTACACCAGGCCTCCCTTGGGATGAGTGAATTAGCAAACTGGGGATTCACTCCCATCCACTCCTAACTCAATGCTCCAGTGTCTGGAAAGTTATTAAAGTTGGATCATCAGGACTCTGGTTAGTACTTTATCCCTGCCCACCATATAGTTTGCAATGCAAACATCATGAACCTAATGGCTATTTAATGCATACCACTGGCTCTGTGCAGTTAAAGAACAGAAGGTCACAAATTAGTGTTTTTATTTCAAATTATATAGAGAATGTGTGCGTGTGTGCGTGTGTGCGTGTGTGTGTGTGTGTGAGTGTGTGTGTGTGTGTGTGTGTGTGTGTGTGTGTGTGTGTGTGTGTGCGTGTGGGCGTGCGTGCATGCGTGTGTGTGTGTGTGTGTGTGTGTGTGTGTGTGTGTGTGTGTGTGTGTGTGTGTGTGTGTGTGTGTGAGACAGTCCCAAGACTGTTAGTCTTTAATTTTTACTTGAAAAAAGATCAGATGTACTGGAGGAAGTAATAGAGTTGAGGTAAAAAAATCTGTCCTTTGGATCAACCTTCTCAGCAGTGATGTACTGGAATAAAATAGTCTTTATTGTAAGGAGATTAGGATTAATCAGATCATGGCTGCTAATGGAGTATTTAGAAACAGGATAGCTGGCTTAATAAAGGTAGATTCAAAACTTCTGGTTTGGACATATGTACTATATCCTTCAATCAGCTTTATCAGCGTAGGGGCTATTAGAAGTCACAGGACTTGAAAAAAAAGCCTATGATCTGTTTTGCAGTGTTTTGCAGCTCCTTGGTTCCGCTCTGTCCACTCTTGTTACTGCTTTATTTCTTCTCTAGACACTCATTTCATTTGGGTGACAGCTGATTCTTTCACTGGAAGGAATAAACTAATTATCTTTGTCAAAATCCCTTGAATAATATTAATTTGACTGGTCAAATAGGTACTTAGGACCAATGTTTATATACACTGATAACTAAATTGCTGTAATCCTGAATGACTCCAAGAGAACATGGTGTCCTTTAATCCATTCTACCTGTATCACCTATGTTTACTATCTCACAAATGACATAAATACTATTATCAAATTTAAATTTAAATTTTAAAATGATGCCATTTCTGATTTGGTTCTTATCAGCCATCCAGCTAGATAACATTCTAATTTGGAGGTGGCATTATCATGTTGTTTCCCCAGGGATCACTTCAATGGCTCTGCTGGACAGAGGCACAGGGAACTAATCTAAGGGGGCGGTGAAAGCCAACACATTCCGGCTAGGCTTATAAATGCCTTCGGGCAGATAGCCTAGTACATACCTGTGAACCTAGGAACCTATTGTCGTTTTCATTCGCTCATTAGTTTTATAAAGTATATGTATTTTAATAAAATGAATCTCTTTCTTTAGAGCTGAGTATAGTGTTTTTTGGAAGAGACATGGAACAATATCATAATGGAAACATTCACAACAACATGATAATGCCACCTCTACATGCCTGTCCCTGTAGACAACAGCACCAGTTCTTTACCTTGGCAATGATATCAACATCACTGCTAGCACCTTACCCGTCTGCCGCAGCACATCTCCAGTACCCTCCACCCCAGACAAGGTGTTTAGACAATTCCTTGCAATTCCTCTTCCCCCTGCCATCTTCAGCAGGTGCCTGAATCTCTTATTAATTTCTGGTCACCTATGTCATAGTTATGGCTTTATCCTTCTATGCCGGTGAAGTTAGCCTTAAACTATTTAACAGCTGAAAGAAATATTAAATATGACCTGCCCCCACCCAGTACTTCCATAGCATTCTCTTTCTATTCTTGCCTAAATCTCTTTCACTCCTTAATGACTTGTTTAAAGGAGATACCATTGAATGGCTTTCCAAGGAACTCAGTAAAGTTTCAATATAGACAATCGCCAGTTTAGATGTAAAAAGTACAAACTCCAAAGAGGATCCTGAAGTCCATGAAATAGGTCACTGTGAAAAAAGGATTAATAAATAATTCAATCTTTCTCATTCATTCATTCATTCATTCATTCATTCATTCATTCATTCATTCATGTGGTTATTCTTTTATTTTCTAAACTGTCTGGTGAAAGTCACAGTGGAAGCAAACTGACCAGACTTGACCAAATTTTCATATCTCTAGCAATAGTCTTCATGTCATGCATGGTATCTGCAAGCATTCCCAGTCAACATGAGAGATGCAATCCAACCAGTGTGGAGACTGCTCAGGGGCCTCCTCCCAGTGGGCAATAACTGGCAGATCTCATATGGGAGATGCCACATCATCATCATTATCAACCCCCCTTTTCCCATTTTTCTACATGGTGTCAGGGTGTCGCATTAACTGTTACCATCTCACTTGATTCAACGCCACACTCCTGCCTTCTTCGACACTCATACCTGACTGTCACACATCTTCTCTTACACAATCCAGCCACCTCTTTACTGGATGACCTCATTTCCTCTTACCTTCTTCCTGTCTGTCCCAACTCTTCTTCACCACATTGCCTTCTGCTTTTCGTCATGTGTTCAAATCCTTGTAATCTGTTCTCTTTGATCTTTTCTGCAACTGTGGGCATAATGGTTAAGATCTTCACAAAGTACAAGGTTTGATCCTGATCTCCGGCCAGTGCTTGCTTGGAGTCTGCATGTTCTCCTTATGTCTCTGTGGGGTTCTTCCCACCTCCAAAAATGTAAAAAAGAAACATGCTGAGTGTTTCCATTTCAAACCCACCAATGGATGGAGTTGTGGGCAGTAGCACAGACTCTCCATGGTGCCCTATAGAGGAATGAGTTGTATAGAGCAACAACTTTGTACATTTACTGTGATACACAGTATCCTCAAGATAAGAGAACACGGATCCCAGACTGGGCACTGTGGCAGGGCTAGCTACTCAATGATATAAAATATGTCATGGGAGATGCCACATGAACTGAATTCTCTCAAAATGGAGGAATAGTGGCTGTGCTCAGAGATCCTTTCTGATTGCAAGGATCCTTACTCTGTCATGAAGGTTCATAGATTAGTGCTAAGCTAATTGCCCTTGCGAGCCTATTTATGTTTGGAAAGGCAATTATCATGCAGAGATTGTAACTATTGCAGCTATTTGTCGCAGCAGGATTATTTTGTTTATCCTTTTCTAGGCAAGAAATGTAAGTATGTAATTACACTAATTGCAATACACAACACTTAGTAGATGTTACATCATGCACTGTTTGTGTTAAGTTTTATGTTAGAAAAATGGACAGGTGATTTAAGGATAGAATTTAGCAACACTGACATGATATTAAGAAAAATAATCTGCACAATGCACTAGCTAACTGCTATTACTAGTGTGGGTGTTTCCCATACTTTTTATGATATTACAGGTTATTGTTATATAAAATTGCCAAATTATTCAGCAAGAGCTTCAGTACTGAACCTTAAGCTTCCTTTCAAAAGCTGGTTAATAAATTCCACATCTGTAGTAGAGACGGTACTGATAGACTGAATCACCACTTTTATAAGGTATGCATATCTTTCAGTAAGCACCCGCAGAGTTAGATCATCCTTACCTCCTCCTGTACTCCCTAAACCACTCTACTTCTCAGCCTGAGTGGGAGTTATGCTGACCCTTCCCATTACTCCATACTCAATACATTGTTCCTATCTTTTACCTTCAGCACACATGGCAGTTAGGCTTCAGTAGTCATGTTCTTCCTTTGCTCCAAATTCAACTTGGTTATCTGTCCCTTTGTTACTATATTTATCTTTCAGCCTAAGTGGCAATTAGGCTGCTGCAACCCTTTTCTGCTTTACTCCACACTCAACAAGACTATCTAGCTTTGTGTTTCTATCTTTGGTTTTGCAGTCTAAGTGGCACTTATGCTATTGTAGCTTTTTTCTTTCTTTACTCTACACTCGGTATGACTATCTACCTCCTTGTTCCTATTTCTTCCTTTTAGCTTACGTGGCAGATAGGTTGCTGTAGCCATTTTTCTCCTTTCCCATCTTACAGCCTAAGTGACAATTAGGCTGCTCCATTCTGATCTTCTAGTTTCCCTCTCCCTGCTTTCCATCACACCCTTTTCCTCTAAAACATTAGGATAACTGTAAAGTGTGTCTTGTTGACCTCCAGTCTCTCCTTCTAGCTTTACTGCCAATGAACCTTCTTCCACATTCTTTTTAATACTTTATCACTTCATATATTTTTCTCTCCTTACATACTTTACTGGAATTGTTTATAAAAACTGAACCAACACTTTTGATTTAGTATCACATTTTTTTCCTGTGCTTTAACTATCCAAATAAGTTCTTACTGACACAATTGTTAACTGGTTCATATGTTGCTCAAACTGCACCTTCTGTATACAGACTGACAGTGGTAACTTCCACTCCACAGGTACTCCCACACTCACACAAACACACAATCATTCCCTCTCAGAATTCTTTAGCACACTGACTTAAGTCTGATGCTGTTTTTGAACTCTTCATCACTTCCCCCATCATTAATACTCCACTGTATACTTCATGCATAAGACCATTTTCTATATAGAGATTATAAACTGCTATAATTTCTAATGCACTCTAGTCTGATCTTTTATATCCTTATTTTCCATGCCCCAGAAGCAGCTAATATTAAACGTCCATAAATCCAAGGCAATGCTGTTGGCAATCAGTGCTAAACTGAATCAGACCACTACTGGGTTGGCATGTCCTCTGTGGTGCTAGCACTATAGAAATAAGCATGATTTCCATTTCATGTTCTCATGGCTCTAACTTGGCTCCTCCCACATTGAGGGGTCTCACATTATGGGTAAATAACCTATTGCCAAGGGTAGTCTACTCATTGTCTATTCCTATCAGATTAGGCATGGGGAAGGTCAGATATCAAGTCACCTTTCATAAGGCTGATAGAAGCTAGTCTCCTAGTAAGTGAATTTGCTTCAGCCTCAAAGTCTCCCAGGCTTCATCTTTTTACTCATTAAACTCCATTGAAGAATTCATCTTCTCAGTAAAAGACTACTACTGCTCCTTACCTGCCAGTGCCTATTTATTTACCCATCACAAAGAAATTCAGGTAGGACATCTTGTAAAGGCAAACCGCTATACAAAATCTTCAATCCTACTTTGGTATACATCTTGAAAAGACAAATTTTAGTAGATCCTTTCATTTTTTAACCCTGTTACTCCACTTAAAAATAACTAGCTGCAGATTTCCCTCACCAGTAAAATGTCTATCTCCTCTGAGATCCAGACAGCACTACCACTGAGTTCACAGCTTTCTCTTCTCAGTTATAATGTTTCCCTAGTTTGAAAGATAAATGCACTTGTTTTTTGTTTTGTTTTAAACATTAAATTTAACCTTGTTGTGCATTTGTGTATAGACTAGTGTGTTATGAGAGTTTCCAGTTTTACTGCTCCCTCTAATTTAGATAAAATGCTGGCTTTTACTATGCCTGTCTGTATTTCATATCTACCATTTTGAATCCTATCTTACATAAATAATTTTTCTTATGATCCTTTTGCCAGTATGCTTTTGACTATATCAGCCACCACAGAACATATAATTTTTATTCCTTGTCCATGTCACGGCTAAGAAAGGCCCTTTTGGATCAGTTAATACACCAAACTGCCAAATTAATAAGCAGATTAATAAGTGTGTATCATGCTCAAGCCCAAAATGGTCCCTGTAAGATTACAGTTTCCTGCTTGTTGCAATTAAATTTCATGCTATCCATAGTCATTCAAACATTTATAAATGTGTTTATTACAGTCATGTACTCCAACTGGTAATTTATTCCATATTCTTAGTATACGATGAGAAATGAACAAGTGACTTCTAATGGTATCACTCTTTCTGATTTTTAGCAACCTGCTTTCTGGTCTCATTGAAAAGCTAGATTGAACTGAATTACTTAAACATATTGATTCAAACAGAATAGTAACAGATCATGCAGTGGATACAATGCACAGTTTAACCTGATGAATCTATGAGCAACAGTTGACAATGGCAGCCTTAGATTTTAAAAGTTTAGTTCAATGCTCTGAAAGTGAATAGTGTCTCCTGTACTACAATTTATCTTAAATTCCTTTTCCTTTCGTACTACTGCAAGGAGGGTAATGGTGAAGGCAGTCACACACAACATCACACATAGAGCCCACTGTTTCTAGCTGTGAAGGGTCTAAGTCAGTATTTAGTCAAACATATTTTCTCTGTAGGGTATTTTATGAGTTTGTGAATGTTCCTGAGCACCGAGATGTTGCCAGATAGGACAGTGGTGCCTTGGCGCAGCCTAGACTGTAGTTACCTAACAAAAGTGTTGTAGAACAATGCTGCTGCCCAGTCAGTTGATGAAGGATTTCACCAACCTTACTGTTATTTCAGGCATATGATATTTGCAGCCCGTCATCAGTTGTGTACTCCACAGCAGCAGAATGACTTGAATGACTTCTTAATGTCATCTGTTAAAGGTTGAGTGCCATCAAAGGAGCAGGAATTACAATGAATACACATAGCGGCATCTCTTTACTTCTGTTGACACTGTCTGTCAGACTTTGAAATCTTTCCAGCACAGTCTCTTAACTAACAATGTTTCAGTCACAAATAAGTTGTCAGTTTGTTACTGGTTCACCCACATTTTGATGTCTTGTATTTTGGATCTAATGTTTCTTCATGTCGTCACATTTGCCATTTCTGTGTATCCACGCAATTTCTTAGGTAAAAGATCAATAACAAATTAGGAAAGTTAGTGATCTTGGGAACAATAACCTGATGATTTTGGCTTAGAGATATCAGCAAGTGGTAGCATTGTATCTAAACTGGCCTGCCAGTGAGCAGTGTGGTGGAACATGCTTCTTTCTGTGTACTTGAAGCATGAGACTGTGTGGCATAACCAGCAGTAACTGTCTCAGTAGGCCACAATGGTTGTAATTAACCAGAGAGAGCAGAACCATTTATGAAGTTTTCTTTATCTATATAATTTTAAGATGTGTAGTCCTGTGTTTTGCAAACAGAATAGTGAATGGCAATTATCTATGCCTCCCTGTAAGTAGAAGGTAGTAGGTAAATCAAATATCAAATACTCATCAGCCTGACTGATTGCTGATACATTCTCTCACTTCCACGTGTGTGTGTGTGTGTGTGTGTGTGTGTGTGTGTGTGTGTGTGTGTGTGTGTGTGTGTGTTTATATGTGCTTACTGAAGTCAGTGAAATATATTTTTAGCTCTCTATAAGGGACTCTGTTGCTCTCTTTATAAGGGACTCTGTTACCTTAACTTAATAGTTTGTTTTTAGATAGGTTTTGTGCTGCCTACACATTTTTGTTTGCATAGTCTTATACAATATTTGACTGTACTGTTACATTTACACTGAATGGTAGGATGTAAAAGTCTGTTTCTTCTGAAACTCCACAAGTGACCTAACAAAATGGTGTAAGCAGAACCAGAGCAATTCATGATGATAATATGTGGCATTCTGAGTGTGATCAAGTTAAGGAGGAATGCACTTTGTCAATTATATGGAGAAATGTAGTCATTACTTTGGGATGGACGCTTGGAGAGTCTCATTATTATCCTCAGGCCTTTAAATTTTCTGACTTTTTTAGCTATGACATACTTTAGTAAAGGGCTTTACTAGACTTTGGACTGCAGTAACCTGCTTGCATATTGTCATTAATCCAAGCAAACTGATTCTCTACATGAGGCTTACAGCAATTGCATTTTGGCTTTATTAATAGACTTCACAATCTTTTAGTGAACCTCTGATCATTTGCAAATACTTTCTCTTATCTTTTTGGGGGGAGGAGGCAGTGATAATATTTAATTTGCTTGCCATTTACAATGGCATAAAAAAGAAAATTCATACTAAATATTTTTATTTTCTTTTACTAAATAATTGGTACCACAGCAAATCCTCTAAATTATTTGTAGGGTCAAATATAATCACACACAGTCTGCCAAGTCAGTTGTTTTCAGCTTGATATTGATGGTTATTTTTGGCCTACTCGTGGTAAGGGAGCTCTCCCCAGCCTCTTTTCAGTGTACACACCTGCAACACACTTGGTCTGCATGTATCATCGCAGCTTGGGTTCCTCCATCCCCCAGCAACTTCAACATTGTCAAATAAAACCAATGCTATGGTCTGGTTTCTCCCTACAGTTATTGCAAGCCAAGAATAACACTATTTTAATAAGGATGCCTACCAGACAGGTCTGCATACACACTTGATCTGCCTGTATCATCGCAGCTCGGGTACAGCCCCCCTCCCCCCCAGCAACTGCAACATTGCCAAATAAAACCACTGCTATGGTCCAGTTTCTCCCTACAGTTATTGCAAGACAAGAATAACACTTTTTAATAAGGATACCTACAAGGCAAGTCTGCATAGGTGACTGGATGTTTACAGTTCTTGTTATTAGCAGAATTGGTCATTGATAGTTATGTTTTAAACATTGTGACCAGTTATTTACGTTTCTTTTTATAGTGACTGGATATTTACGTTTCTTTTTATAGCAAATTTGTTACTTTTACTAGTTATTTTTTAAACATTGTTTTTCCCGGCGGCACACCTGCAAGGACTCCCCCACTCAACCCAGGCAACTATAGCTTCATCAATCACCACTTGGTGGCAACAAATAACAATATACTTGCTGCATCTTGTCCCAAATAAATCTGCCTCCACATTGAATACTTGTAAAGTAAGGCTAGTACCATTTACTTGGTATATTTTGTCTCCAGATAGATTTGCCTTCCTTTGTTTTACTTACAGGCCCAACACAAAGCTTCTATGCTGTTTGTAGAAGCCATTGTTTCATACTATGAAAGAGCCATAGATTCTAATATTATAGAAGTAACCAATAATTGTGAGGGAATCCGGGTATATGAGGGTGAATCCTTCTTCAATAAGCATTTGAATACTTTGGCTACTGATCTTTCAAATCTTAAACTACAGTTGCTTAAGAGAAAAACCCAAAAATTTAACAGAGACATTTCAGATTATGATAAAGGAATACCATTTGGTTTAAACAAGAGTGTTAGATTTCAAGACTTAGGGAATAAACAAATTAATAAGATAAAAAGACCCAGATCTATACTTAATAATAGAAGTCACACATATGTGGGGACATCAGGTGATGACTCATCATCAACCACGGATTTTGATCCTATTTCCACCAAAGAATCTCCAGTAGCGAAAAGAAAAACCACCACTGACCCTTTAGGGGGCAAAAAACACAGGGGGGGGGGTAGGAAGCATCGGAGAGGTACACAACATCCAATAACATTTGGACAAGATCCTGACACACTGAACAATGAAAATATTCATAATATTTCTATTAAATCTTTGTCAGATGTGGAAATAAAATTATTAAACAAAGGATTAAATTTTGTTCCATCTTTTTTTGTGGCTGAACATGCTCTTGTAAATGACATTCATGAATTCTGTAGAATTCTTAACTTGAAACTGTTCTTTTCAGATTCAAACCAGTCTCAAAGATCTACTGGATTTCAATTCTGCAAATCTACATTTATACCTCCTATGGACAAACATGTTTCAGTTTTGTAAGAATGTGTGTTGAAAGATTTGCATTTCAATATGAACACACATGTTAACAACAAGTACAATCTCACCAAAAAGGAACAGGATGCCTTACATAAACTCAACAATGATCACGACTTAGTCATATCACCAGCCGATAAGGGTGGGGCAGTAGTTATTATGGACTGGCCTATGTATGAAACAGAGGCCATGACACAATTGTCCAATAACAAATTCTACATGCATATGCCCCTTGACCCAACATTCAAATTCAAACATGAAATTGATGCCTTCCTGAAATTGGCACAGGAGGAAGGGATCATTGACCAGAAGACAGTCTATCAATTGATGGTCCAGGATCCTAGACCGCAATATTTGTACCTGCTGCCCAAAATACACAAACATCCTACTAAACCACCAGGCAGACCAATTGTTTCAGGACAAGGATCGCTGACGGAACCATTATCAGTTTTCCTTACTTAATATTTACAACCACTCTTTCCCCTGGTGAGATCCAGAATTAAAGACACCACACAATTTCTTAATATCAAAAATGATACACAGTTGGAATCAGGTTGGCTATTATGCACATTGGATGTTACTGCCCTATACACTAATATCTCATATTGGGCTGAATTACAATCCATCCAGTTTTGGCTTGACAAGGCTGAGTTATACACCCCTGGATTTAATACCCTTCTTGTTTGTTTAGCTGAACATGTCCTTACTAAGAATGTTTTTTACTTCCATGGGAGATGCTACTGGCAACTTAAAGGTACGGCTATGGGAGCATCTTTCGCTCCTATATATGCAGATTTGTTTATGGGTTACATCGAGAAACAACTAATATATGATGCAAATCATAACATCTTTCTAGATAATACGGATATCTGGAGACATTATCTGGATGATTGTTGGATGGTGTGGAGAGGGGATGCTGGGTATGCTGAGGAATTTGTAGAATATTTCAATGAAAATAAATGGGGAATTCACTTTACTCTGAACTATGATTATAAAGTAATTACTTTTCTGGATGTTCAGATTCTACGTCAAGAAGATCACACACTAGAAACACAGGTTTATCGTAAATTCCCCCAATTTAACACTTTACTACATGCCTGTAGTCACCACCCCTCCCACATCATCTGAAACATCCCTAAATCTCAATTTTTACGCATCAAGCTTATATGTTTCTCTGATGTAGCCTTTTACATCAGTAAAAATTATCTTTCAGTGCGTTTTTTTGAAAAGGGGCTATCAAGCTAAAAATATTTATAGAGCATGTTCTTTCACCACTGAACAGGATAGAAAAAAGTTGTTGACCTATGGTAAGGGACCTAAAGGCAAAGACAGACAGTTTCCCCAACCCATTCGCTTAGTAACGACATTTGGTAAAACACAGATGCTTTCAGAAATATTGTCAACAATCACTGGGACATTTTACTGGCTAATAAAAACTAGCTGGAATACTTTCCACACAATGTCTCTTTTCATATAGAAGAGGCCAGACTATTAATTCTCATCTAACTCACTACAAAGACGTTACACCCACTACCACACAACAGGTCACCTTATTTGGAGACAAGCTAGTGGGCAGTAACTCCTGTGGTCACTGCAGCTTTTTTACATATATATGTAAAAGCAAGGAATTTATGAGCAGCAACACACCACAATTTTTATGAAATTAGATGCTTTGGCAACTGTAGCAGTGACTGGGTGATTTATTTGGCCACCTGTTTTTGCTCATCTTTTTATGTAGGACAGACATCTAGGCCACTAAAACACAGGATTAGTGAAGATCTCAGTAATATTAGAACAAAAAGGATTTCTAATGCTCTTTATATACACACAATTACCCATGTCTCTGCTAAATTCCATTTCACAATCACTGATACAATTCAAGGACACTAATCCAATAAAGCAGGTTGGCACTCCATATTAAATAAGAAGGAATCTGACTGGATTGTAAGGCTAGGGTCTCTGTTTAAACCTAGCCTTAATGACTTGAGCTAATTTTTGGCATAAACCAATTTCCAGTATGTCTAATTAAGTACTATTTAAATGTGTAATGGATTTGATTCAGTTAATGCACTGAAGAAGGCTGTAAGTTTGGCCAAAACCAGTTTGCTGTTTTTCTTGCTTTAGCCACATTAAAACTGATTCTATCTACCTCCTGTGTAGTGCTGGACTTTTTTGCTGCTTTACTATGGATTGGGTATAGTCCATGCACACAGTCGCACTTTTGTGGGGTTTAGCTAGGCTGCAGAGTCTTATTACAAACCTCGGGCCTTTAAATTTCCTGACTTTTTTAGCTATGACATACTTTAGTAAAGAGCTTTACTAGACTTTGGACTGCAGTAACCTGCTTGCATATTGTCATTAATCCAAACAAACTGATTCTCTATGTAAGGCTTACAGCAATTGCATTTTGGATTTATTAATAGTCTTCACAATCTTTTAGTGAACCTCTGATCATTTGCAAATACATTCTCTTATTTTTTTTTTGGGGGGGGCAGTGATAATATTTAATTTGCTTGCCATTTACAATGACATAAAAAGGAAGATTCATACTAAATATTTTTATTTTCTTTTACTAAATAATTGGTACCACAGCAAATCCTCTAAATTATTTGTAGGCTCAAATATAATCACACAGTTTGCCAAGTCAGCTGTTTTCAGCTCAATATTGATGGTTATTTTTGGCCTACCAAAAGGTAAGGAAGCTCTCCCCAGCCTCTTTTCAGTGTACACGCCTTCAACACACTTGGTCTGCATGTATCATCACAGCTTGGGTTCCTCCACCCCCCAGCAATTGCAACTTTGTCAAATAAAATCAATCCTATGGTCTGGTTTCTCCCTACAGTTATTGCAAGCCAAGAATAACACTTTTTTTAATAAGTATGCCTACAAGACAGGTCTGCATACAAACTTGATCTGCCTGTATCATCGCAGCTCGGGTCCACCCCACCCTCCAGCAATTGCAACATTGCCAAATAAAGCCACTGCTATGATCCAGTTTCTCCCTACAGTTATTGCAAGCCAAGAATAACACATTTTAATAAGGATACCTACAAAACAAGTATGCATAGGTGACTGGATGTTTACAGTTCTTGTTATTAGCAGATTTGGTCATTGATAGTTATGTTTTAAACATTGTGACTGGTTATTTACATTTCTTTTTATAGTGACTGGTTATTTACGTTTCTTTTTATAGCAAATGTGTTACTTTTACTAGTTATTTCTTAAACATTGTTTTGGCCGGCGGGCACACCTGCAAGGACTCCTCCACCCAACCCAGGCAACTATAGCTTCGTCAATCACCACTTGGTGGCAACAAATAACAATATACTTGCTGCATCTTGTCTCAAATAAATCTGCCTCCACATTGAATACTTGTAAAGTAAGGCTAGTACCATTTACTTGGTGTATTTTGTCCCGAGACAGATTTGCCTTCCTTTGTTTTTCTTACCAAGGCCATAAAAGTAGTGTTTCTGCAACTGTCTGCTTACACTCCTACCTTTCTGCCTCTACATCTTTTTGGCTTTCATTTACCTTACAGCGCCAAGGCTTCCACTTCTCATACTGATTGTTTTTCTTTGCACTCTTCTGTGAGGGGGGCCAGCCTGCTCCATTTTTCTACCCTACCCCATTCCCACCCACCCCTGCATCACCTAGACTTATACCAACACTAACCACTCCCCTAACTTCCACAATCATGTATCACCCTCTGTCCATCGATCACACCTCATTTAATCAATACATTATTTGTAACACTCCTCCCTCTCCTCACACAACTTAATTGCAACTGTCCTTAATCACTCTACTCCCACCACACTACACCAACACCCCTCTGTCCCTACATCTTCATCACACCGTCCAGACAACCTAACATTTAAAAAGCATACACACCATGCTCTTTCTTCTGCCCACACTCTATACCCTACTGCTATCAGCATACCATCTAACATCCTACTCTCACCTACAGATACATGTCCATAGCCCCCACTATATTATACTAATATCATCCACCCCTCAGACTCCTACCTTGCCACTTCCTCCCAACTCTACAATCACACACCTATTGCATACTTCCACTTCAAACATGTAGTTGTCAGCAATACCACTAACCACTTCAGCAAACACCTTCACATACTCTCCAAATTCTCACACAAACATGAATGTATATTATCACAGATTCTCTGTAGTGGTGATATACACCCCAATCCCAGGCCATATACTGCACAACATACCATCATGGTTACCACTGCACCCCTTCCTCACATTAAAACTACAGACCTTCTCATTCTTAACATTAAACTTTAGAAGCCTAGTTAAGAAAATCACAGACTTTCATGCAGTCATTGCACAATACTCACCAGACATTCTTACAGCAATAGAAACTTTGCTAAAACCCCATATAAGAGACCCAGACATACTCCCATAAGGTTATAGTGTACACAGGTTAGACAGGATTGGGAAGACGGGTGGTGGAGTTGCAATCTTCTAAACAGATAACCTAAGCATAGACTACATACCCATCAAATACCCTTTTGTAATAACTGTGAAGTCCTAGTAACATGGTTCAGAATCAACCCAAAGAAAAATACCATAATAGTCACTTACATACCTCCCAACAATAGTCCCACTGCCATTGAGGAACTCATAGCCCAGACAGCCTCAACCTACACCCATGAAATCATTATCACAGGTGACTTCAACTTAGACTGGAACACTTGCACTGGTGATAACCCCTCCACCTTCATAAATCTACATGATTTCTCCCAAACAATCCAGTTTCCGACTTGAATAGATAAACATAGCAAAGGAAATCTATCTTAGACTGGTCACTTTGTAACAGTATCACCCACCATAGATCTACCTACTTAATTTGTCATCAGCTCAACCCACCCAGAACCATAGTTTGCAATGTCGTACAAAATACCAAAAACATCTCCAATGAAGCATTCTTAGACATGCTCAATAAATGCAACTGGTCACCACTCCATCATCTCCAACTTGACCAGGCCATAACATACTTCAATGATACATTTCTAGTTATTCTAAATAGCTTAGCACCAACTCATAAATGCCATGTTAAAAATAAGAGATTGCCCTGGATATCCAAAAGAAACCATTAGACTTCAAAAACTAAGGGACAAAACCTGGTTTCAGTACCAGAAAACAAAAGACAATAAAACTCTGCTAGCATACCAGAAGTTCAGCAATCAAACAAAAAAACAATTCAAACTAGACAAAAAAAAAAAAACATATCATACATCTATGCAAAACAAATATGAAAAGAATCCCACAAAGTTCTGGCAAGCAATTAACTTGCTCCTCCACCCAGGTAAAGCTACAACCAAAAACCAATGACCAATAACCAAAGCATGAGTATTGCCTCACAAATCAACACCTACTTTATAAACACCATCCTCTCCTTAGTTACAGGGAACAATTCCACCCCACCATCTCTTCCACCTAATGTGGAAACTAACAACTCTTTTGAACTCAGACTTGTCCCAACTAACACCATAAGAACGATGCAAAAAACTGAAACCTTCTTCCTTAGCAGCTGACCAACTCCCCAATTAGTACCTCAAGCTTTCAACTGATACCATAGCTCTGCCTATCTCCATTATGGCAAATAGGTCTATAGCAGAAAAATATGTCCCAAAATTATGCAAAATTTCCTATTTCAACCCTCTACATAAAGGAGGACCATCAATAGAATTAAGCAATTACAGACCCATAGCCATCCCTCTGTGTCAAAATTCTGGAAAAATGTATCCACATTCAATTACTACAATACCTGTTATCTCACAACCTTATCTCTTCCTCCCAACATGGTTGCAGAACAAAACGCAGCACCACCACAGCCATAATTAAGTTCTCTAACACCATCAACCGAGAAATTCAAACCAGCAAGTAGCATCAATCTTCCTAGACATGTCAAAAGCATTTAACACTGTCTCCCATTAGAAACTCCTTAGTACACTTGCCTCACTAAACTATCAAAGACTTCTCTCTCCTGGTTCCTAAGCTATCTCTCTGATAGACAACAAGCAGTATGATGGAAATCCAAACACTCACCACTTCTGCCTGTCTTGGTAGGAGTCCCTCAAGGGTCCATACTAGGACCCCTTCTTTTCACCATCTTCTCCAATAATCTAGCCTCATCCACAACACATGCTATAGTAGTTCAGTATGCAGACGATTCAACTTCAATCTGTTCAGCAAATACCTTAACAGACCTCCAAATAGTAGCCCAACAAGCTTTTAACGATATAAAAACACATATAAGTAAATAACAACCAATCTTCAACCCCAAAAAGACACAGTTAATGCTATTTACCAGTAGCAAACTTTCAATGACCACACATCCTTTCACCATTCTCTCAGCAAACAACACAGTCATTCAACTAGTTGAGCATACAAAACTCCTTGGCGTGACAATTGACAACAAACTCAGATTTGACCAGCACATAGCCATCACAATTAAGAAAGTTCACTTCAAACTTGGCTCACTGTACAGAAGCAAGCCATTCCTCAATGACAATACCAGACTAGCCATATCAAGAAGTTTCCTCCTCTCTACATTCCTATATGTTTTCCCCCTCATTACCAACTTAAAAAAAATTAGACTTAACCAAACTGGAAACTTGCTACTGCTTTCCAGCCAAACTTCCCCACCAAACCCACCATCATATTGCTCTACATAAATTAAATTGGCAAAGGCTGTCCTCCATACAATTGTACTGTTCAAAGACAACCCAGTACAAATACACTTCAAATAATTCCGCAAGACAGATTCCACCAAAAACAAATTTATTAACTTGTGTAAGCATATATAAAAATAGACAGATTAAGCACTTTCATCTCCTACCAGGAGACTTCATCAGAATCATCTGCCATAATAGCATTTGCTCTTTATATAATTAATAAAATCCACTCTATTAGTCTACTAATAATTTAAAAAAAAAAAAAAACATCTGTTAACCCTTCATGTGGTTGAGAGTATTGCAAATAAGTAGGCTATGAGTTATACCGAACAAATGGATGTAGAACTACCATATTTGATATTGACATACCACATGGAAATGGGTTGGATAAAAAAGTGCATAATGAGATTTGGGGTATGTTCAGTAGGAGTCAAGAGTGAACGTGTTTCAAAAACCATTGAGATACAGTTTTAAAAGGAACATGAATTTAAAAAATATATTGGAGAAGAAACTGAATGATTGTAGAGGCGGGACATGCCCAAAATTTGGTACTTTGAAATGTGGGAGGTGTGCCCAATGTTCATTTATAGCTGGTACAAAGGAACTAGATATACCTAGTATTAGTTTTAAGATTAGGGGCAAAAACATTCTCTAGCTGTTATACAAAAGGAGCAGTGTACTTGGTATATTGCACAGCCTGTTGGGCATATTACATTGGAAAACAAGGGTAGGTGTCACAAGTGTATCCTGAGTTAGCGAGCCTCCAAAGTGAAGCGCCAAGGTTAAGCAGAACTTCAGAAACTGAAGTAAAAAACACGCTGGTACGTTAGGCTGTAGATAAAAACCGTTAATTTTAATAGTCCCAAAATCAGAAAGGTAAAAACAAAACAGATAATGTAAAACGCTCACAAATGCGTTTTTCGTTCAAGGCACTGCTTGAACTTCCTCAGACTTACTACAATATTGTTAAAACTGGGTGTCTCTTAAGTACTTTAGTTAATTGGGTTAATTAGTTAATTAAAAAGGCAGTCCTACAAAAACAGTCCTAAATGAACAGTCCTAAACAAACCACTCAACAGACAACATAAGATAAATTAATTTGACAAAATAAATTTGTCATAAATGTGAGAAATAAGTAAATGCATACTGAATAAAATGAATAAAATGTTGCACCAAAACCACAGGACCTACTGTTATTCACAGTAATGAAAATAGTAATAACAGTAGTAATTTTTTCAACAGATGACATGAAAATATCGAAAACAAAAACATGGACAAACCAACATTTCATTCACTATTACTATATGTGTATAAGTCATCCGTGTGTGATGTAGGATGACCATAAATATGACATGTATATGTAATATTGTCAGATAAAGTAAATGAAAAATATAGGTAAAAAGTAAAATGGTGATAGATAAAAATAATAGTGGACGTTAAAAATTAATAATTGGTGATATGAAAGTGTAATATTATGTATTAGGTTAAATATTAAAGTGGACCGTGGTCCACTATCTCTACTTGTGTAAGATGGGGGTCGTAGTTCCCACTAAATTCTCCTCCACTACTTCAAAATAAATAAAGAAATATGCATATGTGTGTATGTTTTATATTGTAAACTATAAAGTACTAAACATCTTGTGTCTGTATGATACTATAAAATATATTGATGTAGTATGAAACACTGAAACAGGTGACCTAATAGAGGACCCTAAATAAAACATTCAAGCTAAAAGTATCACACTAGGGTTAATACGAACTAGGTAAAAATTGTACAAAACAAAACCACTCTATCTTAGTAAACAGTTCAGTTTAAGAATGCACATAATTGAGTAATATTCATTAAGGCCAGGTAGTTTGTGTGCTGCCAAACGTAACTGCCAACATAGTTCCTTCTTCTCTAACTGTAGTTTCAAAAGGTTGTCATTAACACAGTTGGTTTTGTCAGTTGTAATTTGGTCAATGGCCATAAAGTCAAATGTGTGACCTACAAAAGTGTTACAATGTTTTGCAAGGGCGTTATCATCCTTGTTGTTGTTAATCGCGTAGCCATGTTCATATAGTCTCTCCCTCAGACGCCTATCGGTCTTCCCTATGTAAAATGCGGGGCAGAGTTTGCACTGTGCCAAATATACCACACGTTTACTGTTACAGTTGTAACGATTACAAACTCTGAAAGTGTTGTTCCCTACTGTAAATGAATCAGAGGTGTTGATATATGTGCATTGCCTACATGCCCCGCATTTTTGGGTACCCCCCGTAGTTTTTCGTCCCACATTCTTTCTTTCTAAAAGGTCCTTCATGTTGTTGCCCCTCTTAAAAGTGATTTTAGGTCCAGGACCCAAAACTGTGGTTGAATCTTTCTCTAAGGATAGACAAAACCAATATTTCCTCACCACCTTAGAAATCTCATTGGCCTCTGGGCAATAGGTGAAAACAAACGAGTTTGTGTAATTAACTTGTTTGTTAAGTGACCCAGCTACTGGGACTTCACAGTTGTTAATTATAATAGGACTTTCAGTGACAGGAGTATTAGTCTCAAAATTATCAGTCCTACTCTGAATGCCCAATATAGCTTCATACACCCTGTGTTTTCTTTTTGAGATGACCTCACCAAAAATATTATCCAAAAATGTCCTAGGGTACCCTCGGTGCCGAAACATCTGATATAAATTCTCGCATTCTTTTGTGAAGTCCTCTTCAAGTGTTGTCATCCTAGCTAACCTTACCAGTTGGCCCTTGACCACAGATTTCTTTTGGTGGTGGGGGTGAGAACTTGAAAAATGTAAATATGTGTTCGAAAACGTGCTTTTTCTATGTATTTGTGAAGTGTATTGGTCCTGGTTTTTACTAAGTAAGATGTCCAAAAAACAAATGTCGTTTGTTTGGAAGTTCATAGTAAACTTCAAGAAATTTGTGGTAGAATTCAAAAATTCTACTAGGTCCCTTGCGTCTGTCTCATCTCCCTTCAATAGAATGAAGATGTCATCCAAGTATCGCTTATACAGATGGATTTTTGGTTTCCAAATGCTGTTAAGTACATATGATGTCTCCCAGTGGGCCATAACCAAATTTGCAAAACTTGCGCCCACTGGTGACCCCATGGCTACACCTATTTTTTGTAAAAACAACTTGTCCTCAAAAGAGACAAAGTTGTTTTTTAGAATGATATCCAAAAGTTGTTCGACCAAATTGCATTGGTCACTTGAAGCCCCCTTTGACCCTATAAATTCAACAACCCACTCTATTCCCACATTTTGGGGGATACTAGAGTAGAGGTCACACACATCGACTGTTAAGAAGTTAAAGGACCAGTCAAATGTTGTTTCTCGTATACTTTCAAGGAAAGACCAAGAATCTTTTAAAATTTGGTCTTCCCTTTCAACATACCTTTTAAGAATTAGGTCAATCAATTTAGCAGCAGGGTATGTAATAGATTGGCGGGCGTCAACAAGTATACGGAAGGGGGGATTTTCCAGATTTTTGTGGAGCTTCGGAATACCGAGAACTTTTGGGATTCTAGGAGCAAGCATTGTTAAGTATTGATTTTGTTCTCCTGTAGTTAGTCCATCAATAAAAAGGTCATTTATATGTGACCTAATATGATGACATGCTTGATTGAACTGATTCCTACTGACCTCCTCATAGGTGTCCTTTTCCAGTAGTGTTAACATGATGTTGGCATAATCTACATTGTGTACTATTACTAGCCCACCCCCCTTGTCCGGTTTCATAAGTCTTACCGGTAATTTCCTGAACAGAGACAGTAACTCATGTTCATCCTTAGAAATGTTAAACTGGTAGTTACTGTTTGATCTGGAAGTTATTTCCCTAAATTCTAACTCGCATAGTTGTTCAAATAAATGTAGTGAGTTATTAAGGGGTGGGTTAAAACTACTCGGGACACGTAGTGGGTCAGCTAGGAAATTAGGGTCAGAGTTACCAAAAATCATGTTGAGGTTTAACTTCCTGATAATCATTTTGAAGTCGATTAACAAGTTTACAATGTTACAGGTCTGTGAAGGTACGAAAGTTAAACCTTTGGCAAACAGTTCTACTAAACTGTTATCAACATGACATTCAGTATAATTATAAATTTTAAAATCAGCATCCCTGTTAGTCACAACTTCAATTAAGTTCAATCCCACTGCTGATTGTTGCTCCGGGTATTGTAACGTCTCTTCGGTGGCACTGTTCGTTTCGGTTTCCAATTCGCCCCCCTCCCCCCTCTGTAGTTTTTTTGTTGCTGTTGCTGGCCCTCAGTGGCCCAATCGTCGTCTTCAAAGACTTCTGGCATAATGTCAGGGTCATTGGAGCCTTCTGCTCCCATAGTGTGTTCCTCAAAACCAACATGTTCTTCTATGTTATGCCCCTGTCTGTTATAACTCTGTTTACCCTGATGCCCTATAGGTTGGTTTCTCCGTTTTGCATAGGTAGAATTATTCTGCTTTAGTCGGGTGTTTGTACTGACAGGTTTAGGGAATGCCATACCTTCTTCGTACGCTTTTAAGTCCCTGTTAATTTTTTTGATCTTTGTTGTCTTTAATTTTATCATCTGTTGTGCAATACTAGATAGAGTTCGGCTAAACTCGAACTCATATCTATGAAAGTCCAAGTCCCCTTTGATCTCCCTTTCAAGTGTTAGTGCCTCAGCACTAAGACTGTCAAGTTCAATCTGATAGTATTTAACCATGCATTTAAGTAAAGCTAGCCCATGGTTATTGAACAGACATGTTAATTCGTTGTAAAAGTCAGACCCAAATTCAAGTCCATTCGGGTACACAAACAGTCTTAGACCCTTAGGGACAATTTTTTCTTTAATACACTTGTTGAGATAATTGAGTTCAAGTTGTTTCTTTTTGATCTTAAAAAGTTTACTGTCAAAAGTTTTAAGTTTCTCAGCAAGAGAAATGCCACTTACTGTGTCATTGTTGTCCTGTCCAAAATTGTCCATGTTATCCATATTTAGTTCGTCATCAAGCCATTTCCTAGGGTCGAAATTACTGCTGAGACCCGTTTCAGCTGTTGAAATTCCTCCGCCGGTGGGGCCACGGGCTTGCGACCGAATTTGGCACAGTGCAAACTCTGCCCCGCATTTTACATAGGGAAGACCGATAGGCATCTGAGGGAGAGACTATATGAACATGGCTACGCGATTAACAACAACAAGGATGATAACGCCCTTGCAAAACATTGTAACACTTTTGTAGGTCACACATTTGACTTTATGGCCATTGACCAAATTACAACTGACAAAACCAACTGTGTTAATGACAACCTTTTGAAACTACAGTTAGAGAAGAAGGAACTATGTTGGCAGTTACGTTTGGCAGCACACAAACTACCTGGCCTTAATGAATATTACTCAATTATGTGCATTCTTAAACTGAACTGTTTACTAAGATAGAGTGGTTTTGTTTTGTACAATTTTTACCTAGTTCGTATTAACCCTAGTGTGATACTTTTAGCTTGAATGTTTTATTTAGGGTCCTCTATTAGGTCACCTGTTTCAGTGTTTCATACTACATCAATATATTTTATAGTATCATACAGACACAAGATGTTTAGTACTTTATAGTTTACAATATAAAACATACACACATATGCATATTTCTTTATTTATTTTGAAGTAGTGGAGGAGAATTTAGTGGGAACTACGACCCCCATCTTACACAAGTAGAGATAGTGGACCACGGTCCACTTTAATATTTAACCTAATACATAATATTACACTTTCATATCACCAATTATTAATTTTTAACGTCCACTATTATTTTTATCTATCACCATTTTTACTTTTTACCTATATTTTTTCATTTACTTTATCTGACAATATTACATATACATGTCATATTTATGGTCATCCTACATCACACACGGATGACTTATACACATATAGTAATAGTGAATGAAATGTTGGTTTGTCCATGTTTTTGTTTTCGATATTTTCATGTCATCTGTTGAAAAAATTACTACTGTTATTACTATTTTCATTACTGTGAATAACAGTAGGTCCTGTGGTTTTGGTGCAACATTTTATTCATTTTATTCAGTATGCATTTACTTATTTCTCACATTTATGACAAATTTATTTTGTCAAATTAATTTATCTTATGTTGTCTGTTGAGTGGTTTGTTTAGGACTGTTCATTTAGGACTGTTTTTGTAGGACTGCCTTTTAATTAACTAATTAACCCAATTAACTAAAGTACTTAAGAGACACCCAGTTTTAACAATATTGTAGTAAGTCTGAGGAAGTTCAAGCAGTGCCTTGAACTAAAACGATTTGTGAGCGTTTTACATTATCTGTTTTGTTTTTACCTTTCTGATTTTGGGACTATTAAAATTAACGGTTTTTATCTACAGCCTAACGTACCAGCGTGTTTTTTACTTCAGTTTCTGAAGTTCTGCTTAACCTTGGCGCTTCACTTTGGAGGCTCGCTAACTCAGGATACACTTGTGACACCTACCCTTGTTTCTATAAGTCTTTTGGTTTCAACTTTCGTCTTCTATATTACATTGGAAAAACAGAACATAATTTAAGATTATGTATATATGAACATATACGGGACATTAACAAAAAGAATGAAAATAATGCCCTATACAGACATACGTTGAAATGAAGGATACAGACTACAAATTTTGGGTGTAAGAAGAAGTTAGACATAATGAGAGAGAGGGTGACTGGGAAACATGTTTAGAATTTCGAGAAATGATTTGGCAATTAAGACTGGACTCATGTTATAGTCCGGGCCTGAATGATCATATTTCCATCGCCCCCACCCTAAAATTGCTTTCAGCGGCCCCAAAGAGATGTAAATAATGTAACCTAGGCAATTTATGTAATATTTAACACCACTACCTACAACAGTACTATTACAGACACCTAGAGTTATAGACACCCATGGTTTTAGTATATATAATATCAAAATGGTTTAACTATGGGATTATTATATACTCATTCACAATAACAACGATATAATACAATCAGTTTTTATTACACTATATCCCATTAGTTAGGGGTATGTCAAACATTGATTAGTTTTTATTCTGGGGTCTTTAACTTATTTTTAACATGGATACATATTTATTTATTGATGAGCTTGTAATTTATTTAATTAATTTATACACACACATATATATATATATATATATATATTTATATATATATATATATATATATATATATATATATATATATATATAAATATATATATGGGTCTACCTGAAAATGCTGAAATCTCTAAACGCCGACGACAAGGACACGAACACCGGAAGATCAACAATTGAGAATCCTGACGCTGAGAACACCGGCATGTAAAGGTAAGGTTGCGATAGGGATGGATGTTAGGATCAGGGTGTGGGTAAGGTAAGTGTGTGATAGTGACGGACGTTAGGGTAGGGTGCGGGTCAGGTAAGTGTGCGATAGTGATGGACTTTAGGTTTAGGGGTGGGTTAAGTGAGTTACGATTAGGGTGCGGGTAAGGTAAATATGCGATAGTGACAGAGTTAAGGGTTAGAGGCGGATTAAGTGAGTTAGGGTTAGGGTGTGGGTAAGGTAAGTGTGCGATAGTGATGGATCTTAGGTTTAGCATTTGGGTTAAGGTTAGTGCATAGATAGTTGTGTATGTAAGGTTTAGTGTAGGTTTGTAAGGTTTTTGGTGTGCTTGTGTTGTGTGTGTGTTTTTCGGGAAAGGTGTTTGTTTTGTTGATTGTCGCGATTGTGGTTTGTCGGGCATATGAAGTTTCTTGATTTTGAACTTTCTTTTTTTTCGGTTTTGTCGTGTCGGTTATTTCATTGTCTGTGTTTTGGCGTGTCTGTGTTATCAGGTAGACCCATGTATGTATATATATATATATATATATATATATATATATATATATATATATATATATATATATATATATATATATATATATATTATTCAATATATATATATATATATATATATATATATTTTTTTTTTTTTTTTTTAATTTCTATTATATACATACACAATATTTATTATTTTATTCAAGTCCCTCTGTCCTCATGAATACTCAGATTTTATTAGTTTACAAGGGTTTTAGATACACACAAAATTACATATATAATATTAGATTGTTTGTTTTATCCTAATATAATTTTTGGTCAGTCATTTTTATGCCCATTTTATTCCCAGTACATTTATTCATCTTTTGGTGTTCATTTATCGGGATGAATAAACAACCTATTATGTATGTATGAAACATAAGTATAAATACCACATGGTGCAGTATTTTATGAGATAATATGCAGTTGCACTATTATTTTGGGGCAACGGAGGATTAACAGATTTTTTTTTTTAATTAATTGGTTGACCAATGGAGAGGATTTTATTCATTATATAAAGAGCAAATGTTATTATGGCAGATGATTTTGAAGAAGTCTCCTGGTAGGAGATGAAAATGCTTAATCTGTCTATTTTTATATATGCTTACACATGTTAATAAATTTGTTTTTGGTGGAATCTGTCTTATGGAATTATTTGAAGTGGATTTGTACTGGGTTGTCTTTGAACAGTACACTTGTATGGAGGACAGCCTTTATTGATACCTGGAGCAGCGTTTTTGTTTTTTCATTGTTTGGTGTTTGTGCTTGTGGATAAATGAAATTGGCTCAAGCTGCCTAACCTTCTCCATCTCTACCAATTTAAATTCACACACAATATCATCTTCTGGCCTGTCAGTTGCCCATCCCTCAAGGAACTTGTTCCCTACTCATGCCCATGAAGTCTAAGATCTGCAGACAGAAACTTTCTCACAGTAAAGAAAGCTAACAACACTCACAGTAAAGCCCTATTCTGAAACCAAATAGCCAAATTATGGAACTCTCTACCCCACACCTTCCAAAACACACCTGAAACTACCAATTTCAAACAAGGAGTTGGGAGGGTGGCCTAATGGTTAAGGTGTTTGCCTTACAAACACAAGGTGCAGGGTTTGAGTCTCACAAGGGATAATTGGGCTAGGCTTAAAAAATGGCTCACAAGGGCAGTTAGCTTAGAACTTATCTATAAACCTATGAACTACTATTTGAACATCTATCCAAGAACTGGCACTGCTCCTGCACCAAACCTGACTGACAAGATATCTATAACTCTCTCAACACACTGTCCACTCCTTACCTCATTTTCTCCCTCTCCTCAGTGTTTATTACTACTCATATATATATAAATAAATAAATAAATAAATATATATATATATATATATATATATATATATATATATATATATATACTATTGCACTGTCTAATTATTGCATATTGCTTATATTTCTGTGGAGATTTTCTTCCTGGGCCTCCACTGAAAATGGGATTCTGGCCCAGTCAGAGTTTCCCGGTAAACAAATGTAAATAAATAAATAACTTTTATGCAACAAATAGATGTTAGGAAGGTTTACACTGCCAGAGCTTCAGTTATGTAATGGTATTTGCAGTTAGATCAAACTCCATACTTTGTAGGTTAGCATGCTTAACAGTTTTGCAAATTAAAAATCAACATGCACAATTATGTCAAAAAAACAGATAGGGCTCACCACGGCTAATAAAAACTCTTTTATTACTGCAGTGCAAGTAAGCGCTTTCGCGTCCTCTCAACGCTTCATCAGACTTCAAAACAGTTACATTTCAAAAAAACACTCTTAAATGTAGACACCAATGCAAAGCACCCAGTCAACATCATAACATCATCACATGTTTAGATCACTTAAAAAATAAAGGCATACATCATAGAATATATCTATATCATAATAAACATAATGTGCCTTCCTTAAATATAAAAACAGTTTATAATTTCCAGATGCAGCTCTTTGCATCAAGCACAATTTCCCTTAAGAAAACACAGGGAACACAATCAGTCCTGGGGCTGGGTCTTCTCTCTCTCTACATATCCCCAGTAATACTCCCCACTGGCACAGGTGTAGGGTTGAGTCCTCAGCCAAGTGTCCAAGCCAAATCTTCCAGGACCCATTCTGTGGAACCAGTGCTTTGTGTCCCTGCTCCAAGCAGCTGACACACATACTCTTTGAGATTTGATTTGTACACACACACACACACACACACACACACACACACACACACACACACACACACACACACACACACACACACACACACACACACCTCCAAAATACTGGCACAGATTTACTAGCTATGCCACCTTTTGCCCAGACTATAAAGTAGTTACACCACCCCCAGACACTTCAAAGCCAGCTAATCCAAGGCTCTTACAAAGGTACCCAATTATATAGAGTGAAATTAATATTAATGCAAATGGTAATGATGACCAAACAGCAAGGCTTTCAGGAGTGGCTGCAGTGTCACTGAATAAATATAAGTACTCACAAAGGTTAAACATTTCTCTAAAGGGCCAGCCACAATGAAAATTTAAATATATTTAATAAAAAATAGGAAAAGAATATGAAAATACTAAATATCTATTTACAGTAAACACCACAGTTTCAATCACAGGAAATATTAAAATAACACAGATGAATAGATTCACACCGATAGAAAAAACATTACTTAACTGATCTCACTATATTTTCCTGACTGATCTAAAGAATTACTATTCCCTGGTTACTTACTCGAGCCAGGCAAGATGAAGTAGGTGAGAGACTGTTCTTTGTCATTTTACAAAAACAGAGTGCTATTAGACTTCAGTGTCACCTAGCATTAAAATATTTTTAGTGATGGATTACAGAATGACATCACATACATCTGGTCATCTGACTTCTGGTTCCCATGCTCCTACTCCTCTCCCCACCTCCAGTTAGAAGCTGCCAGGATTTAGCAAATTTGTGTCAATAATACAAACACACACACACACACACACACACACACACACACACACACACACACACACACACACACACACACACACACAGACACAGCCTTGCTAAGATCTGCTGCAGCTCATGGAAGTCATAAAACAATTTCAAACATCCCTGCTTCCAGAGTAGCAATTAGTTCACACCAAAGACAATGCAGGAAGCTTCCTAGTACAGATGTTTTGCCTCTTGGTGCATTGAGAACTGTAAGATACATGATACTGTAAGATTTATGGCCTAAACCAGCTATTTTAATTTCCAACTATTTTCATAGTTTGAAATTAACATCTTCTTTTCCAGTATCCTCTGTTAAATCATATACATTTAAACAGGTACAATAATGCATATATATTTCTTTTTCGGTCCAACAGGGCACACTGTTGGTACATTTTTAACACAAACAGCTTTACAAATACATTTTTCAACACAAGCATCTGTGCAAATCAGTTTGATATACAAATGACATATAATTCTTTACAAAATTCCACTGCCCGACTTCTCCTGGCATAGCTGGCAATACCTCACATTGTCACATCTTTCCCCCTTTGAAGACTTAAGCTAGTTTTTCATGTGTCCCTTGAGAAATGTGGCTTGAGAGGAATAAGCCTATCTGGGAATACAGTAATTCAGACCCTGTCTTGAGATCCCATCGGCCTTGGCATTGCTGACCCCACTACCATGCTGTACTGTCATATCATATGCCTGCAACCCTAGGTTCTACCACAGTAACTTGGCACTTTGCTGGCTGGATCAGTATAGCCATAGATCCCCTTCAGACTCCTCCTGCCTCCTACTACAAATAATCAGCACAAGGGCCTCCCTATCATTGTAAGGTTTCATCATGTTAACATAGTACAATTTGTGACCCTGCCTCCTGCCTAGAAGTTCTACCATGTAGTTAACATTGCTGACCTTTCTTACCACTTTGCAGGGTCCCTCCCAAGTTACCTGCAGCTTTTTGTGTCTGACAGGAATGTGATCCATAACCTGCTGTCCTACAGCATTCCTGTCATATGAGAACTTTTTCTGCTGTTGGGCTCTTACCGGGTTTTCCTGGGCCAAGCCCATGTGCTCCCTAAGTCTTGTCCTAAGGTTTAGGATATATGCCACAACAGACTCCTTACAGGATTCACACCACCACTGATCATGAATAAAATTAAAAGGCGCCATCAGCCTATGCCCATACAGCATCTCAAAGGGTGAAAAACCTGTGAATTCCTGGGGTACCACTCTGCATGGAAACAGCAGATGTGGCTAATATTTGTCCCAATCTCTCTTAAACTGGTCTGCGAATGCCTGTAGCATGGTCTTTAGTATAGAGTTTAACCTCTGCACAAGACCATTAGTCTGGGGATGGTAGGGGTGGTCTTTAGGGGCTTCAACACACAGCACTTCCACAAACAAGCCAGCAAGTCTGACATAAAATTGGCACCTCTTTCAGTCAGTATTTCTCTCAGGAAGCCTTCCCTGCTGAAAATCTCTAACAAAGCATTTGCCACTTTCTCTGCCTCAATGGAGGTCAGAGCCTCCACCTCAGGGTATCTAGTAGCATAATCTACTACCATCAGGACATACTTCTTCCCTGTGGAATGTGGGGTACTCAGAGGCCCCACAATATCCATAGCTACCCTCTGAAATGTCTCCTCAATCACAGGCAAAGGCATAAAAGGAGCCTTGACCTTGTCTCATGCCTTGCCTACTTTTTGGCACTGCTCACAGGTCCTGCAGTATCCTGTTACATCCCTTGCAATACCAAGCCAGTAAAAGTTCTGTGTAACATATCCCTTGGTACACTTTATGCCCATATGACTTGCAAAAGGAATGTCATGGGCTATGGCTAAAAGTCAGGAACTACAACAAGGACCCCTCACATGGACAGCAACTGCAGGGCACTAGAGAACAAATAAAACCACAAAAATAACCAGCATGGTAGAGAAACCTGCATTTAATATAGACCAGTTACCGTTTCAATGACCTTTATCAATGAAACAATTTTTTATATTAGCAGAACAACTGCTAATATAGTAACACCATATTTTAAATTGACCAATCAAAACCTTAACATACTAGTCACCTAGTCCAAATTTAAAGGTATATACAATACACATATAAATATCAAAAACATCAAAAATAAGAAACATATACATAAAAATATATATCAAATCTGTATACATACAAAACATAAATATCCCTTGACAACACTAGAAAAATTATTATTAATATATCAAAAAATATATGAAATATATATATATATATATATATATATATATAAACAAATCTGGATGAATATTTACAAATGGTCATCCTTTGGAGATGGGACAGATGAAGATTTGTCTTCATGTACTGACAATGAAAAACATAAATATCCCTTGACAACACTAGAAAAATTATTATTAATATATCAAAAAAAATATTTAAAAAAAAAAAAAAAATATATATATATATATATATATATATATATATATATATATATATATATATATATAAACACATCTGGATGAATGTTTACAAATGGTTATTTAGGCCTGGGGGAAAAAGACCACCCAGATTTACAATCCAGATTTAGACTAAAAAGGAAAAGGAAATCCATCCTCAAGAAGTCCTTTGGGGATGGGTCAGGTGAAGACTTGTCTTCATGTACTGATAATGAAAATGAGGCTCCTCAGACGTCACCAGTCCCTAAACGTAGTATGGTAAAACAGATGGATCACCATGTTCAGAAAACCCCTTTAGGGTCAATAGGAAACGTGGGGGTAGGAAACACAAATGTAGGGGTCAGTTTAAAGACAATGCTACAATTGTTAGAACCGAAAATGAAACCAACAATGTGATAAATATATCTTCAGTAATTCTGTCAAAGGATGATTATAAAGTTCTCAATAAAGGTTTAAACTATATTCCTACTTTTTATGTGTCTGAATATGATTTTGTACAAGATGTACAGTCTTTCTGTCAACTTTTGAATTTAAAGATTTTCTTTGGGGACCAGGATGATCAGCATTTACCAAATGAGGGTAGTTTTCAATTTCATGCTTCTAAATTTGTTCCACCAATCAATAAAAATGTTGACACTTTTCAAAAATGTATACTTTGTGAACATCATTTTGCAAACAATAATGGGTATGGTTTGTTGCTAGATAATCTTGATAAGTGTGAAAAAGAGGCTTGTTAAAACTTAAAAACAGAAAGGATTTGGTGATAGTTCAAGCAGATAAGGGCAGGTCTATAGTGGTGATGAATTGGTACCAGACAACTCAATGTTGCTAGGTTTTATACTCCTTTATTTATTGACCCTAGCTCTAAATTTAATGCTGAGATTGATGAGTTTTTGGAACATGCCTATAATGAATGTATCATTGATGAACAAACCCTCCACCACCTTAAAGTTACTGAACCTTCATTACCCTACCTTTAACTTCTTCCCAAGGTGTATGAGAGCCTTGACAATCCTCTGGGAAGACCCATTATGTCAGGTCATGGGGTCACTTACTGAACCCATTTCTGTGTACCTTACCAGATATTTGAAACCCTTGTTAAAGGTGTAAGGGCCAGAATAAAAGACACAACGGAATTTCTTAACCGCATAGACAATTCCCAATTGGAGGATGGCTGGCTCTTGTGCACCTTGGATGTGACATCGCTTTACACCAAGGTCCCACACTGGGATGGTGTTGGAATTCTGGCTTTCAGAACTTAATTTGTATAGTGTTGCTTTCAATGTTTTTTTGTTAGGATTGTGGAACAAAAAATTTTTTTCTTTTCAATGGTCAATATTATTTACAGAATAGGGGAACCGCTATGGGACAGCTTTTTCCCCCATATATCTGGATCTCTTTATGGGATTTTTGGAACATCAAGGTATATATGACAGGAGTCATAACATATACATGGATGAGATGGATATTTGGCATAGGTACCTGGATGACTGCTGGTTGGTTGGTTGGTTGGTTGGTTTGGAAATCTGATATGGCTTATTTGAACAAATTTGTTGGTTATCTAAATGAAAACAAGTGGGGAATTCAGTTCACTGTGCAGGCCAATAAGACATCTATATCCTTTTTGGATGTGTTGGTCCCTAAGCAATCAGATGGTACTTTGGCCAGCACAGTGTATAGAAAGCCTCTTTGTTCAAATTCATTATTACATGCCTCCAGCTGTCATCCAGGTCATATTACGTGAAATATCCCTAAATCTCAATTTATGAGAAATAAGAGAATCTGTTCTAGAACATCTGATCTTGACTCCTGTAATACAGACCTCACCAATAGATTTATGGAACATGGATATTCGGAGAGTCATTTATCTCAGATCAAACATCTTGTGGAAAGGATGCCCAGACAGGAATTATTGACCTATGGTGGGTCTAAGTCTGGATGCAATTCCAAGATTAGATTCATTACCACGTTTGGTAAGAAGAATAAATCTTTGATTGGGGTCATAAATAAGTATTGGGATATACTACTTGCTGAAGAACATTTGACGACTATATTAGAGGATAGATGCAGGTTCTCTTATAGAAAGGGCATTACTTTAGGCGGACATTTTAGTAACTTCAAAAGACATGCATCCATCCAAGTGTATGATAAAATACAAAGGACCTTTGGGGGTGCAAGGTCATATGGATGTTATCCATGTGAACATTGTACCTTCTGTAGTTATGTACTTAAAACCAAAGAATTTTTAGGTAAGAATATACCCAAAGTTTTCGAAATTCGTACATTATCTGATTGTAGTAGTTGTTGGTTGATTTACCTTGCTGAATGTCAATGTTTGGCTTTTTATATTGGGCAAACATCCAGTCCTTTTAAACTTAGGATTTCCATGCATTTGAGTAATATACGTAACAAGATTATCACCAATGCATTGTACAAGCATGTTCTAGTTCACAAAACAGCTAGATTTTCCTTTACAATTATTGACAGAATTGTTGGCTCCAAATTTTCCAAAAATAAATGGCATGGTATTCTTAATAAAAAAGAAAGATCTTGGATTGTAAATCTGGGTGGTCTTTTTCCCCCAGGCCTAGATGACCATTTGTAAACATTCATCCAGATTTATTTATATGTATATATTTTTTATATACATATATATATATATATATATATTTTTTTTTATATATTTTTTGATATATTAATAATAATTTTTCTAGTGTTGTTAAGGGATATTTATGTTTTGCATGTATACATATTTAATATATATTTTTTATGCATATGTTTCTTATTTTTGATGTTTATGTGTGTATTGTATATACCTTTAAATTTGGGCTAGGTGACTAGTTGTTCTGCTAATATAAAAAATTGTTACATTGATAAAGGTCATTGAGACTGAAACCGGTCTGTATTAAATGCAGGTTTCTCTACCATGCTGGTTATTTTTGTGGTTTTCTATGGCTAAAAGTGCCAGATGGTAGCCTCTAGGTACTATGAACTGCTGTATTACCTCACCCACTAGCCCTCCCTAAGGGGTACACTCTGTATACAGTAGCCCTTTGCTCAAGTATACAGACTCCCATTTTTCTTCTGAATCAGGTGCCTCCCTAGCTCCCTCCCTCAAGCCTCTCAGCGTAGATTCTGAGAGCTGAGCCTCTCTCAACTCAGTCTTTGTAATTCTTCCCAGCTCCCTTTCCACACTTAGTCTGGTATTCTCTGATAGTGGTGCCTCACTGTCAGTCTGGTTACTACCACTCACCTCTGCTCTTGCAGTCACCCTGTCCAGAGGAACACCAGTACCTACCAGCAACTGTGGCTTAGCTTCAGGCTCACTGCTAAAGGGAATCTCCCTTCCTGAAATCTCCCACCTCACCAGCCTGGGCTTCAGGTGAGAGGTCTGTCTGGATCCTGGCCAAATGTCTCTGGCCAGTGTTCACTGTAACTGGGAGGGTGGGAAAGGAAACAAGCAAACAGGTATATTTGAGGGTATCCATGCAGATGTCTTGATAGGGAATGATTTTGAAAAGGCAGTTCCTTGAGTGCATGCGGGTACACACAATCAGGCTTGGAGACAGGCATGTGGGTCTGGTATCCTGGGGGAGACCCACACAGACCTCACACCTGAAGCCCAGGTTGGTGAGGTTTCAAAATTCAGGAAGGGAGTTACCCTTTACTGTTATTTAGGTATTTTAAGTTTCTGTTTACCCCTCTAAATATATACTCCAACTCTAAGATTGCACTACAGTGAGGAAAGGGCAAATATTCTGATATTCACTGTACTGTGATCTCAAAAAAGCACTTCAAGGTCCAGAATTTTCGCTCTTTAGAGCATTTGCAATTTTAATCATTCAATGTTCTGGTACAGACCCAGGTTGAGTCCTCAGCTATGTGTTCAAGCCAAAAGACTGACACAGATTTACTAGCTATTGCTACCTTCTTCCCAGACTATAAGGTAGTTATACCACCACCAGACACTCCAAAGCCAGCTACCCCAAGGTTCTTACAAGGGTACCCAATTATACTGAGTGAAATTAATAGTAATACAAATGGTAATGCTGACCAAACAGCAAGGCTTTCAGGAGTGGCTGCAGTGTCACTGAATAAATATAAGCACTCTCAAAGGTTAAAAAATTATCTAAAGGACCAGCAATAATGAAACGTTTAAATATATTTAATAATAAATAGGAAAAAATGAAAATGCTAAGTATCTATTTACAATAAACACCAGAGATTCAGTCACAGGAAATATTAAAATAACACAGATGAATAGATTCACACAGATACAGAAAAACAGTACTTAACTAATCTCACTATATTTTCTTGACTGATCGAAATAATTATTATTCCCTTTTTACTTACTAGAGCAAGGCAAAATGAAGTAGGTGAGAGATCCTTCTTTGTCAGGTTACAAAAACAGAGTGCTAGGAGATTTCAGTGTCACCTAATATTAAAATATAATTTTTAGTGATGGATTACAGAATGACATCACATACATCTGGCCATCTGACTTCTGGTTTCCCTTCTTCTCCCCTTGGCTAGAAGCTGTCAGGATTTAGCACATATGTAACAATAATACACACACAGAGCCTTGCTAAGATCTTCTGCAGCTCCTGGAAGTCATAAAACAATTTCAAACCTCTACCTTTCCAGAATAGCAATTAGTTCACCCCAAAGACAATGCAGGAAGCTTCCTAGTACATACATTTTGTCTCTGGCTGCATTGAGAATTGTAAGATGCAATATTTATGGCCTGACAGGTAATTTAATTTCAAACTTTTTTCAAAGTTTGAGATTAACCTCTTTTCTTCCAGTACCTTCTGTTAAAACATATGCATTTAAACAGTTACAATGAGGCATGCATATTTCTTTTCTGTCCAGCAGGGCACATTGTTGGTACATTTTTAACACAAGCAGCTTTGCAAATACATTTTTCAACAGTTTGATCTATGACTGACATATAATTCACATTAATTAATACACACACACAGAGAGCCTTGCTAAGATCTTCTGCAGCTCTATTGATAGATTCAGACCTTCCCACAGTACTACTACAGCCTTACTCTCCTTTACCAACTCCATTAATTATAACCGGAACAATAATATCCTATCATCTTCAGTCTTCATTGACTTATCTAAAGCCTTCGACATGGTTAACCATAAACTTCTTCTGCACATTCTTCAATCCCTCTCACTTGATGCTCCTTCCTTAACTTGGTTTACATCTTACCTAGAAAACCGTCAGCAAGCTATTCTCTGGAAAAATACGTTATCTAATTTTCTCCCAATCTCACTAGGAGTTCCTCAAGGCTCTATCCTAGGCCCCCTTTTATTTTCTATCTTTATTAATGGCCTCCATTCAGCTATCCCAAACACTATCTGCATACAATATGCTGTTGATTCTACTATTATCTGCTCTGCCAATACACAAACCGAACTACACTCAATCACCCAAAAAGCTTTTACCACAGTCGAACAATGGTTCACTGACCGCTGCCTACTTCTCAACCCCCAAAAAACCAAACTGCTATTGTTCTCACCTTCCCACAGATCTGCCCCCCAAAACTTCACTCTTACTTCCACTGACAACACCTTTATTTCCCCAGAATCAACTACCAAACTACTAGGAATAACCATTGACAACAACCTCAGCTTTGATACACACATCAACAATACAATAAAATTAGTTAATAAGAAAATTGGATCCCTTTACAGAATCAAAGCCTTCCTTACACCAGAATCAAGAAAAACCTTAGCCAGATCCCATCTTATCTCTTCTCTGCTATATGCATCTGCCATATTCACTAACCTCTGCAAAAACAACATCAATAAACTAGCAAAATCTTACCATAATATTGCTCGATTTGCAACAGGAATCCCATTTAGAACTCACCACTGCCTGAACCTAAGAGAACTAGGTTGGCTTGAACTTCCTAACCAACTCCTATTTCAGCAGCTCCTAATAGCTCATACAATCCTATACCAACCAACTAAAATGCCTGTACTCTCTAACCTCATTTCACCTAACAACAACCTGAAGTATCTACGTTCTTCCAACAAACTACTGATTAATATAACAAAACCTAATAACTCTGCAGGGGACTGCCTCTTTTCCAACTCTGTTGGAAAAATGTGGAATAAATTACCCTCTGACATCACATCTTTGTGCTCTCTCCCACTTTTTAAAAGACAACTGAAAAATCATCTCAACAAATACTGGATATGCTCCTGCACCAACCCAGGTTAATTTCACTCCTTCCTCTTCTATCCCCTCTAACCTTACATAATTGACTTTATATGAATACTTTTTGACTAATGTAAAAAAAAAAATCATTAACCATTTTTTTCTTATACAAACATTATATTTGGTTTGCTATGTTGAAATTATTGTTGCCTACTTAGTTGCTTTGTTTGTAAAACTTGAATTACCATTGTTTATGTCTGTTTTATACTTGTAATCCTACCCTTGGAGCTTTTCTTCCCGGGCCTCTACTGAAAATGGACATATATCCAGCTAGACTAGCCCGGTCAACAAATGCAAAATAAAATAAATAAAATAATAAAAATTCTTTGCAAAACCCCAACTAGCTTTGCTGGCATATGTTACACATGCACTCCCCTACTTCTCCTGGCATAGCTGGCAATACCCCACATAGTCACAAATATGTTAAAATATTTCATTTAAAAAGTACAAAGCTTGTGTCACAGCAGTCAATATAGATTAGTTAATTTAATTTTTGCATCTTTACTAAATCAAGTATGAAAGGTAATGAGATATATTTCTGTTTGTTGATTACTTCAAGATAAAACCTTTATTTCATTTTGTATAAATCTTTAAAACAGTATAGTAAATAAAATAAATAACTGTTATTTAGGTATTTTAAGTTTAACATTTTTTACAAAAGACTTTATTCCAATAAATAAGTTGTATGAAGAGTTGTATGAAAGGCTGGACACTAAGGAGGGAGAAAAGGACCTATACCAATTGGTTAGACAGAGGGACCGAGCTAGGAAAGATGTGCAGCAGGTAAAGGTGATAAAGGATAATGAGGGAAACATACTTACAAGTGAGGAGAGTGTGTTGAGGAGATGGAAAGAGGACTTTGAGGGGCTGATGAATGAAGAGAATGAGAGAGAGAAAAGGTTGGATGATGTGGTGATAGTGAATCAGAAAGTGCAACAGATTAGCAAGCAGGAAGTAAGGACAGCTATGAAGAGATGAAGAGGATGAAGAATGGAAAGGCTGTTGGTCCAGATGATATACCTGTGGAAGCATGGAGGTGTTTAGGTGAAATCTCAGTGGAGTTTTTAACTAGATTGTTTAATGAAATCTTGGAAAGTGAGAGGATGTCTGAAGAATGGAGAAAAAGTGTTTTGGTACCGATTTTTAAGAATAAGGGTGATGTGCAGAGCTGTAGTAACTACAGAAGGATTAAATTGATTAGTCACAGCATGAAGTTATGGGAAAGAGTAGTGGAAGCTAGGTTAATAAGGGAGGTGATGATTAGTGAAG